>NW_023270433.1:18460336-18542716 GCF_011800145.1 Mirounga leonina | reverse complement strand
TTTCTTTCTTTCTTTCTTTCTTTCTTTCTTTCTTTCTTTCTTTCTTTTCTTTCTTTCCTTTCCTTCTTTCTTTCTTTCCTTTCTTTCTTTCTTTCTTTCTTTCTTTCTTTCTTTCTTTCTTTCTTTCTTTCTTTCTCTTTCTTTCTTCCTTCCTTCCTTCCTTCCTTCCTTCCTTCCTTCCTTCCTTCCTTCCTTCCTTTCTTTCTTTCTCTCTCTCTCTCTCTCTCTCTTTCTTTCTTTCAGGCAGGGGAGGGGCAGAGGGAGAGAGAGAGAAAGAATCCCAAGCAGTCTCCATGCCCAGTGTGGAGCCCAGTGCAGGGATTGATCCCATACCTCGAGATCACGACCT
The DNA here is from genome assembly GCF_011800145.1 of Mirounga leonina. Lineage (NCBI taxonomy): Eukaryota > Metazoa > Chordata > Mammalia > Carnivora > Phocidae > Mirounga > Mirounga leonina. Next base: position 18,542,367 of record NW_023270433.1, on the reverse strand, counting down.
GGGCCAAAATCAAGAGTTGGATGCTTAACTGACTGAGCCACCCAGGTGCCCTTGGAAATGCTTTCTGAATGATACGGATTTTCTTCAATTAGATCATATATCTGTTAAGGAATATACATTATTACTAGCATGAGATGGTATTATATAAATTTCATTCCTAGTTTTCACTTTGGTTGTAAGCACTGAGCAACCCATTCACAGAAATAAATAGATGAGAAAAGAAGGACTTTTGTTATAGCAGTGTTATAATCTTTTACCACATTGTATGCCAAAAATCACATAGGAATAATCATTAAAAAGCATTTTTAATGAATTTTAACTGACATTTTAATTAAGTTCCCCTTTAGTTTCGTTGTAACCAAAGCACTGGAAGTCATCTGACTTGCAAAATGATTTGCTCCTAGATCATCAGTGATTCACTTTCTCAACAGTTACATAGAACTTTGAATTGTACTTTTGTTTGGTCTCCCAGATAAATTTATAGCCCCAGGCAACTCAAGATGAGTGAGAGGTATGGCTTCCTTTTGTAAAGTGGGTGATAGGCATTTATGAAAAGGAGATTATCCCTATCTTCAGATTCTTGAGAAAGAAGTGCAAATGAAAGTTGAGAATCTAAAAATTCCCTTAAATCTGCCAACCGGGGACCTTGGAAAATCCTTGAGTACCTCTGTGGGTACAGCATACTGGAGTTTGAAAATTGTTATATGAGATACCCTTTTGATAATTAAATTAAGTCTCCCCAGAGAGGCAGCAAGGTTGTACAGGTAATAACAATGAGATAACAATGCAAAGCAGCCAGAAGTCAAGTTCATACTGACTTTACATGGACCAGATTCTATAACTCAGAAGTGAGAAAAACTAACTTGTGTTTCTGCAATCTGGCTTGACTTCGTGAACAAGCTTGGATTCATATAAATCCTTGAATTATGGAAACAGAATGTTAAATCTGGAGTAAAGTTTAGAGATCATCTAGTCTGGAGAAAGCAACGAAACGTTATCTTTAATATCAGCTTGGATTAATCGTTCATGTCTGTTTGGAGTTCTGTATCAGGAAGGATTCACAAGAATCCTCTGGGATCTGTAGGAGAGAATGCTGTGATTGATTAGTCATGCCTGTCAGTGAAAGCAGGGCGAGAATTGGTGTGGGTGCTCTGTATAAGCCATGCCTGGCATGTCACGGGGACCACAGGGAGAACTGAAGCCCAGTGAGAGCAGGAAGCTTGATCAAAATTCCACAGCTGATTGGTGGCAGGGTGGGAAGAATTATTTGTTCTTCAACTTTTGGTGCGCATTATAAGTTTGGTCATTTTTGCAACTGGAAAGTGTCTGGATATTTTAAAGCTGGAAGGGAGAAAATTCTTATTGTGCAAATATGGACTTTTCTTTCTTTTAGGGAGCTTTTAGGTTCCTTCACATTTGTTCTCTGTGCTCTTTGCTGAGAGAAGGAAATGGATCAACCATTATGAGGATGCTGAAAATACTGGGTGGTCTTAGTTGCCCATCCAGAAGGAGCTCAGGAAAAGCCAAAACCATATAAGCAACCCTCTACTTGCTTGGCTCTGGATTCTATGTCACCCTGGCCCAGGAAAACAGATGCAGAGTGGAGTTAGCAGAGGCTTGCAAGGCCTCTTACTGTACTGTTATATCTACTGCTGGTTTCCACTCATCCCCAGCATCCCACACACTCATAGCACCCTACATGAGTCCTTTTGCCACATGAATATTATCAGATCCTAGGATTGGAGTGGAATTACACAGAAGTATAAGCAGAGATACAACAGAACATATACACTGATGGAGGGATTAACTTCATATATAACAAATGGATTTTACCATCCATATTGCCTTACTCTTTTTTTCTTTTGGACCCTTTTCTACATAAATCTACATGTGCCTCATTCTTTTTAGCTATAACATAACATTCAGTTGATTCCAGGCTTTTGCTAGTGCAAACAATGCTGCAGTAAACATCCCTGTGACTTCATCTTGGTGTACTTCTGAGAGTTTATTTGAAGGATAAATTCCTAGAAGTGGACTGGTTGCAACAAAGCTTTCAATTCCCATTTATATTGTCACATGGGTCTCTGAAGAGGTTACACCTATTAACACTCCAAACTATAGTATATGGGAGTGCTGAATCTCTCATATCCAGCCAACCCTAGGTATTTTCAAATGTGAATAACAGGAATTGAATAGTCAGAGTTTTGACTTAGACTTGAAGCCTCCCTCCTGGCTGCCCCAGTCTGGGTGTCCCCAAAGCAAGACAGCTGGGTGATGGCTAATGCCACAGATTCTGCTCAGAAGGCTGAATGCTCCTGCTTCAGTGGGAACAGGGGGTGTTTCTTCAGTCTGTGCCCTACTTGGCATCTGTCCCTGACAGACCCAGCCAATGTGGGGAGCCAGCCGCTCTGACGGTAAGAAAGAGCGGATTAGAAACAAATTGATCTTTTCACAGCTGGCCGTTCCCTTCTTTCCCTTCAGCTTGGACCCAGCTCAGAACAAGGTCACTGAGGTTCTGCTGCAACAAAGATGGCATTATTGAGGACGGCCTCCTTTGGGGGAAGTGTCATTCCCCAAGAATTGCCTCTGTAGTGTCAACCATGACAAGCCCAGAGACAGCATAGCTACGAGTCTCCCAGGGTCTCCAAAGCGACCCCCAAACTGTCCATCCTGTTGACCACGGACTCTTCTATTGGTGTCCACAACTTTACTTAAAAGATGTCAGATGACTCCATTCAACAGACTATAACCTCTTGTCTATCCTTCCTGGATGCCTGTGGTCAGAGGGTGGGAGACTTTGGGATTCAAAAAGAGAAGAACCATGTGAGCAAAAGGGGAAAGAATCTCATGTTTATTTCTAGCATCACCATCTTATCACTGTTCATCCTATTACTCTGCTGCTTTTTTTCCACAGCACTTGTTCCATCTGGGAGAAACCTATTTGTTTATCTTTTTACTGCCTGCTCCCCTACTAGAGTAAAAGCTCCAGGAGGGCAAGGCATTGTTCAGTGCACAACTGTATCATCTGTCCCCAGAGTACCTCATGGCCCACCGAAAGTGCTTGATACATATTTGTTGAATGAATGAATGAATGAAGCTAATGAGTACCTCCTGTGTTGGATCATTTCATGTATGTGATATCGTTTAATATTTAAACTTCATAAGGTATAGATATTTTCATTTATGGCTAAGGAGTTTGGGTCTCGAGATAAACTAACACTTCACAACTGGTAACTGGTAGAACCAAGATTTTCATTTAGGCCTGACTGACCGAAAACCTATCTTCTAGGCCACTAGGATTCTGATTTTTGAAAGTTTAAAGTCAAAAATATTAAAGGCTTTTGCAAGCAATGAGGGACATGGTCATCAAAGACAGTTGCAGGTGAACATGATGTGTTCAACAGGAGAAGATACTCCTCATTGCCCTCACCATGGTGAGCAACTCCTAACATGTTAAGTGTTTATTAAATCTATATTCATTTGGGGACAACAGTAGCACTAATTTATGTGAATTTGCACAAATTTGGGACTTCTGAATTGAGTAACAAAGGGATCCTATGTTAACAGTGAGTCGCTGTAAGGAAGGGCACTAATATTTTAAAAAAGTCATGTCGTGTGCAAGGAATCATGCTTTAAATATGTGATTTCATTTAGTTCTCATAACAGCCACTTTACTTTCTCTCTTTCTCCCTTCCTTCCTTCCCTCCTTCTTTCTTTCCTTCCTTCCCTCCTTCTTTCTTTCCTTCCCCCCTTCCTCTTTCTCTTTCTTTATTTCATCAGAATTTGGAGATTTAGGTTGGGTAAGTGATACTTAATGGTAGGACCAACATTTGAATCTACAGCTTTCTATCTCCAGAGCCTCTTCTCTTTCTCCTCACCATGCCCCTGAGTGTTGGGCAGGGACTGTGGTCTTAGTTGACTAAGTACAGTCATAGGCACAGAGGGTGCTGCATAAATGACCGGTTGGTAGGCCCCTGACAGCCTGGTCCTCAGCCAGTGACCCCCAGGGCTACTTGAGGTTTGGCATCATGCCTGGTATGACTTTATCCTTTAACTGTTCCTTTTGTTGGCCAGCCCCCTGAGGGAGCTCTGTCTTCTCCTTGAAACGCTGTGCTGGAATGAGAGATCTCCACAAGGGTTCTGGAAGCCCATACTCAGTGCTGTGGTTCCTTTTGAGAGCTGGCTCTAAGGTAATGCTCTGAGATCAGTTCTTTCAGCTCCCGACTCAAAGATCCACAAACTCTAGGCTCCCAGGGGTCTTGAGCTGGCAGTTATAATGAAATATTAGCACAGAAGAAAATGCCTTTTTTTTTCTATTTTGGGTTTTTAATCAGGACAGCATGGCAATGGGATGATTTATGTACTTGTAGTTTCAAAAAGTTCCTTTTAATGTTGTTCCTTCTTTAGCCATTTCTCTTATCACTTGGGCTCAGCTTGATGATTCTCCAGAATTTGCCTTTCCCCCCTTCCCATCTATAAAGTGCCAAACACATGTCCCCAGTCTGACTCCATGAAACTGAGAATCTTTGTAAAAGTCCTTAGAAAAAAGCCTTATAAGACAGAAGAAAGAGAAATTAAGGAGTCGATCCCACTTACAATTGCACCCAAAACCATAAGATACCTACGAATAAATCTAACCAAAGAGGCAAAGAATCTGTACTCAGAAAACTATAAAATACTCATGAAAGAAATTGAGGAAGACACAAAGAAATGGAAAAACATTCCATGCTCATGGATCGGAAGAACAAATATTGTGAAGATGTCAATGCTACCTAGAGCAATCTATATATTTAATGCAATCCATATCAAAATACCACCAACTTTTTTCAAAGAAATGGAACAAATAATCCTAAAATTTGTATGGAACCAGAAAAGACCCCGAATAGCCAGAGGAATGTTGAAAAAGAAAAGCAAAGATGGCGGCATCACAATTCCGGACTTCCAGCTCTATTACAAAGCTGTCATCATCAAGACAGCATGGTACTGGCACAAAAACAAACACATCGATCAATGGAACAGAATAGAGAGTCCAGAAATGGACCCTCAACTCTATGGTCAACTAATCTTTGACAAAGCAGGAAAAAATGTCCAATGGAGAAAAGACAGTCTCTTCAACAAACATTGTTGGGAAAATTGGACAGCCACATGCAGAAGAATGAAACTGGACCATTTCCTTACACCACACACAAAAATAGACTCAAAATTATTGAAAGACCTAAATGTGAGACAGGAGTCCATCAGAATCCTAAAGGAGAACACAGGCAGCAACCTCTTCGACCTCAGCCGCAGCAACTTTTTCCTAGAAACATCACCAAAGGCAAGGGAAGCAAGGGCAAAAATGAACTATTGGGACTTCATCAAGACAAAAAGCTTTTGCACAGCAAAGGAAACAGTCAACAAAACCAAAAGACAACCTACAGAATGGGAGAAGATATTTGCAAATGACATATGAGATAAAGGGCTAGTATCCAAAATCTATAAAGAACTTATCAAACTCAACACCCAAAGAACAAATGATCCAATCAAGAAATGGGCAGAAGACATGAACAGACATTTTTCAAAGAAGACATCCAAATGGCCTACAGACACATGAAAAAGTGCTCAACATCACTTGGCATCAGGGAAATCCAAATCAAAACCTCAATGAGATACCACCTCACACCAGTCAGAATGGCTAAAATTAACAAGTCAGGAAATGACAGATGTTGGCGAGGAATGCGGAGAAAGGGGAACCCTCCTACACTGTTGGTGGGAATGCAAGCTGGTTCAGCCACTCTGGAAAACAGTATGGAGGTTCCTCAAAAAGTTGAAAATAGAGCTACCGTATGACCCAGCAATTGCACTACTGGGTATTTACCCCAAAGATACAAATGTAGGGATCCGAAGGGGTACGTACACCCCAATGTTTATAGCAGCAATATCCACAATAGTCAAACTATGGAAAGAGCCAAGATGTCCATCAACAGATAAATGGATAAAGAAGATGTAGTATATATATATAATGGAATATTATGCAGCCATAAAAAAAAACAAAATGAAATCTTGCCATTTGCAATGATGTGGATGGAACTGGAGGGTATTATGCTAAGCGAAATAAGTCGATCAGAGAAAGACATGTATCATATGATCTCACTGATATGAGCAATTCTTAATATCAAACTGAGGGTTGCTGGAGTGGTGGGGGGTGGGAGGGATGGGGTGGCTGGGTGATAGACATTGGGGAGGGTATGTGCTATGACTTGTGTAAGACTGATGAATCACAGACCTGTACCTCTGAAACAAATAATACATTATATGTTAAAAAAAAAAAGATATTAGGAAGGGAAAAATGAAGGGGGGGGAAATCGGAGGGGGAGATGAACCATGAGAGACTATGGACTCTGAGAAACAAACTGAGGGTTCTAGAGGGGAGGGGGTGGGGGGAGGGGTTAGCCTGGTGATGGGTATTAAAGAGGGCATGTATTGAATGGAGCACTGGGTGTTATACGCAAACAATGAATCATGGAACACTGTATCAAAAACTAATGATGTAATGTATGGTGATTAACATAATAAAATAAAATTTAAAAAAATAAAATTAAATTAAAAAAAGAAAAAAAAAGAAAAAAGCCTTATAGATTGTGTCTTGGGGGTGCCTGGGTGGCTCAGTCATTAAGTGTCTGCCTTTGGCTCAGGTCATGATCCCAGAATCCTGGGATCGAGCCTGCATCGGGCTCCCTGCTCGTCGGGGAGCCTGCTTCTCCCTGTCCTGCTCCCCCTGCTTGTGTTCCCTCTCTGACTGTCTCTCCCTCTGTCAAATAAATAAAATCTAAAAAAAAAAAAAAAGAAAAAAAGAAAAAGATTGTGTTTTGGAGAAAGTCAGCCCCAAAGAGGTACTTGCAGTATTTGGAGATGAAATGGTCATCTGAAATGATAGAAACCCTTAAAAAAGGGAGGAGTTTCCTCCAAAGAGTTCTTTATTCATTGTTTGTTCATTCAAGCAATCATTTGACAAATTCTAATTAAGTACTTACTCCGTGTTAGACATGGTGCTGAGTATGAAGAGCCTAGTAGTAAATAAAATAGAATCCCTTTCTTGGGAGCTCATGGTCTCTGATACTGGCCGACTGAGTATTGTGGTCTGCAAAGCATTTCTTGCTAGCCACACCTACCTTGTGAGTCCCTCTTCGACAGCTCTTCCCTCCTGGCATCACTGTTCTCATCTCATTCCCTATCTAGTGCACAGCCCACATTACAGAGGTGAGAAAACTAAGGTCAAGAAAAATGAGATGACCCGCATGTGATCCCCTGAAGAGTTACTGTCAGAATTTGGGCTTGAATGCCGGTCCTCTTCCTCTCCCTCCAGGATTCTTTCCAGTGGACCAGAGGGACATTTGAAATTCATCTCTGATTCTCCCCTTGCCATCTCCCCACTCAAACCCACACAGATCCATTTTCCTCCAACCATTTGAGAACGCTAAAGCCCTCAATACATGATGTTCTCTGCTGACTTTGTGTTTTTACAACCACTACTCCTATACTACTACTTCTACTCCCAGAAACCATAGCTAATCCCTGCTGAGGTCCTGGTCAATGTCAAGCAGTACTTTACGTGACTGACTCACTCTTCTGGACAAGGAGATTGGTTCTTTTATTATTTCCATTTTGCGATATAGAAAACTGAGGCTCAGAGAGATTAAGTAACTAGCTCAAGAGGCTGGGGCCGAAATTCAGCTTAACACAGCTTCAGAGCCTATGTTTCTCCTAGGGGCTCTGTAAAGGTCTGTTGAATGACTGAACAGAAGACTGATCAAATGAAATTGGGTTCCTCTGTTGCTGTTTCTGAAATGTTATTTTAATCAGAAGTCATAGGGAAATTATCATCCACTAGAGATAGAAATAGAAGTTTCCTAAATTATATTGGCCAAGAGTCTCTATTTCAATCTATTCAACACTTACCTCTGCACCCATCATGCATAAGCATTAACTATGTGAGATAAAAGATTAAGTATTTTATTAAATTTATTCATAATTCAGCAATATGAGTGCATGAGGGTGAGCATATGCCTGTGCCCACATTCTGATGTTCCCTGAGACATTCATGCTCCTCTTAAAGAGAGTAGTGGGAGATGTTTACCTGAAGGACCTTGGCCTGTGCTCCGACATGCCTGGGGAGAGGGAGTTGCTGACACTGCTAAGCAAGGAGTTCCATGCACTCTACAGTGTGCTTAGCTCAATTCTTTAAAGGGTCTCCAACATTTCTGAAGCACAGTATAAGAAGAAACATCATCCCTGGCATTATGGGGCCATTGATGAATGAAGTATGCCTATGGAAGGACAAATACCTTCACATGTTCCCCATTTCCAAATCCTCTAGAAGCATACTTAAGAACTTCTCATTAACTCTACTTCACAATTATTGGATCTACTAACTTGGAATTTCCCCCAGCAGACCCAGAGTCTGTCTTACACTGCTAGAACATTTTGCTCCCACAGCGGTTGGAAGAGACCCACTGATGTAGTCAGAGGAGTTGCTCAGCATCTTAACAGCAAGACCAAAAGGAGCAAAAAAAAAAATGGAAGTCATGGTTAGTAAGTGATTGACCTCATTCTGTAAGAATTCTTTCTGGAAAGGGAACTGCAGTGTTGTGACTGCTGGTAAATCATCTGTAAGAATGTTTACCATGGAATTCTAGCAAAAGAAATGGCTCGAGAAACTTCTGGGTACACAAACGGAGTCTGCTCAGAGGCCCCAAAGGGGATCTGGAAAACTTTAGCCTTGTGATGGAGGTTGTCTACTCTAGTGCTGGGGTGAGCTGAAGCTGTAGTAGTGCTTGAGATACCCAACCTGCTAGGATGGTGTTTATTTAAAATAAATAAATAAATAAAAATCGTCTGATTCTTAAATCAGCTCCACTTAAAAGACTAGTTGTGGGATCTATGAAGAAATACAAAGCCAGCTACAGTCTACTGAGTGTAAACTAGGAATTACTATTTCAATTTTATAGAGGTTTAGACTGATGTTTAAAATTTCCTAAATTCACCAACTTTGTAAGTTTCAGAGTCAGAGTTCAAACTCAAGTGTATTTGACTCCAAACTGTGCATGGTTGCCTTTCCTGAGGGCAGGGTTAGGCATTCTACATATTTTTTTTTACTTGAGTGCAATATTCACTGTCCTAGGTATGTAGAATCCTGGAACATCAAGATTAGAAGCACTTTTAGACATCCCATGGTCTAATCTTCTCACGGTAAAGATAGTAATGGGCCCAGAGGGGAAAGGGTATCATCCCTACTCATCCTCACATAAAGGTCACAGCCAGAATAGAGGCTGCCTGACTCTCAGTTCAAAATGCTCTCTTTTAAAATGGATGAAAGACCTAAATGTGAGACAGGAGTCTGTCAAAATCCTAGAGGAGAACACAGGCAGCAACCTCTTCAACCTCAGCCGCAGCAACTTCTTCCTAGAAACATCACCAAAGGCAAGGGAAGCAAGGGCAAAAATGAACTATTGGGACTTCATCAAGACAAAAAGCTTTTGCACAGCAAAGGAAACAGTCAACAAAACCAAAAGACAACCCATAGAATGGGAGAAGATATTTGCAAATGACATATGAGATAAAGGGCTAGTATCCAAAATCTATAAAGAACTCATCAAACTCAACACCCAAAGAACAAATGATCCAATCAAGAAATGGGCAGAAGACATGAACAGACATTTTTCCAAAGAAGACATCCAAACGGCCAACAGACACATGAAAAAGCGCTCAACATCACTTGGCATCAGGGAAATCCAAATCAAAACCTCAATGAGATACCACCTCACACCAGTCAGAATGGCTAAAATTAACAAGTCAGGAAATGACAGATGTTGGTGAGGAATGCGGAGAAAGGGGAACCCTCCTACACTGTTGGTGGGAATGCAAGCTGGTTCAGCCACTCTGGAAAACAGTATGGAGGTTCCTCAAAAAGTTGAAAATAGAGCTACCGTATGACCCAGCAATTGCACTACTGGGTATTTACCCCAAAGATACCAATGTAGGGATCCGAAGGGGTACATGCACCCCAATGTTTATAGCAGCAATATCCACAATAGCCAAACTATGGAAAGAGCCAAGATGTCCATCAACAGATAAATGGATAAAGAAGATGTAGTATATATATATACAATGGAATACTATGCAGCCATAAAACAAACGAAATCTTGCCATTTGCAACGACGTGGATGGAACTAGAGGATATTACGCTAAGCGAAATAAGTCAATCAGAGAAAGACATGTATCATATGATCTCACTGATATGAGCAATTTTTAACCTCAGGAAACAAACAGGGTTGCTGGAGTGGTGGGTGGTGGGAAGGATGGGGTGGCTGGTGATGGACATTGGGGAGGGTATGTGCTATGGTGAGTGCTGTGACTTGTGTAGACTGTTGAATCACAGACCTATACCTCTGAAACAAATAATACATTATATGTTAAAAAAAAAAAGAAGAAGAAGAAGATAGTAGGAAGGGAAAAATGAAGGGGGGGAAACTGGAGGGGGAGACGAACCATGAGAGACTATGGACTCTGAGAAACAAACTGAGGGTTCTAGAGGGGAGGGGGGTGGGGAGGGTGGGTTAGCCTGGTGATGGATATTAAAGAGGGTACGTATTGAATGGAGCACTGGGTGTTATACGCAAACAATGAATCATGGAACGCTACATCAAAAAAAAATATATTACCCCCAAAAAAATGCTCTCTTCTGATCAGGCACATCAATCTGAATGGGCACTTATTATGTAAGTGCTGGTTGAGTTTTAAAAAATGTAATTCATGAAAGCACAATCTCTCCTTCTTCTAGGCAAGTCCTTGCTAAATCCCAAGAGTCCACCTTCTGTCCCACGTTTCTTTTTCTGGGTGGTTATCAGCACTTAATGTATAAAATCTTTCCCCTTCAGTCCAGTGAACAGCAACACTGTTGTACACACTGGGGAGGCAAAGAAAAATCAGCTGTGAGCTTCAGGAACTTGCCAACAAGCAGGAGAGCCAGACATGAGAATATTTCATTTTAATACATTATATCATCATCTTGGGGTTATAGAAGCAGAGATGAGGGGTACCTTCCCCAGTCTGGGAAAATAGAGGGGTCTTCTTGGAGGATTAATGAATTAAATTGATTAACGATTTCACCCATTCACGAAATATTTTTTGGTACCTCTTCTGTGTCGGGTCCTCTTCCAGATATTAGGGGATACAGCACTAAGAAAGTCAAAATATTTTTCTGTCTAATAGGAGAGATGAGACATACAAATAAACAAAATATTCAAAGTAGCAGTAATGAAGAAAAATATAACAAGGCAAAGGTTTAGAGAATGATACAGGGTTGGGGGATTTTATTTATTTATTTATTTTTTATTTTTTTTTAAAGATTTTATTTATTTATTTGAGAGAGAGAATGAGATAGACAGAGCATGAGAGGGGGAGGGTCAGAGGGAGAAGCAGACTCCCCGCTGAGCAGGGAGCCCAATGCGGGACTCGATCCCGGGACTCCAGGATCATAACCCGAGCCGAAGGCAGTTGCTTAACCAACTGAGCCACCCAGGCGCCCCTATTTTTAAAAAAATTTTAAAAGATCTTATTTATTTATTAGAGAGAGAGAGCACATGAGAGGGGGGAGGGTCAGAGGGAGAAGCAGACTCCCTCCTGAGCAGGGAGCCCGACGTGGGACTCGATCCTGGGACTCCAGGATCATGATCTGAGCTGAAGGCAGTCGCTTAACCAACTGAGCCACCCAGGCGCCCTGGGGGATTTATTTTAAAAAGAGTGGCCAGGGAAGGCCTCTTCAAGAGATGTCTTTTGATCGGAGAACTAATGGAGAAGAACTTCAGTTACCTTTGACAACTGCTTCTCAAGCAGAGGGGAAAAACAGGACAGATGTCTTGAGTCAGAACCAATTTGGTGTATTTGGGTAATAGCAAAAGCCAGTATGGGTAGAGTGGAGTTGGTGAGGGTTACTGTCAGAGGAGATGGGGATAGAGATGTAGGTAAGGACCAGATCACAGACTGTGTAGGTCACAGGTAAGTGGATGGTGGTCAAATGGAAAAGGGCTTTCCAATCTTTTCCTTCCTGCTAGGCATCACTGACAATGCCATGATATCAACACAGAGAAAGGTAAAGCTAATAGCAAATGAATTCTTCTGGTGCCCATCCTATGATTATGACTAATACATTCCTGCCATAGGTCAGATTCCATCAAAACATCTCTCTGGAAAATGTAGAGCTCAGAACCCCTGGCCCCAGCATCCCCACCCACCCCACCATGCATCCTACATTTATCATCTCTCTCTCTCTCTCTCTCTGGTTCTTTGTCATGTTGCTAACATCCCTTAAAGGAGATGGTGCAACTCTAAGTAAAGTAAATATTTAGACTGAATAGAAAATGTGCCAAAGATGCAAAGAATCCGTCCAGAGGGAGAAGAGACTTCTCTTTGTTTTCTTCAGGCTTGTAATTTAACTCATGGATACATATCCTTGAATAATACATAACTATCAATTAACCTAAAAGTTTTACATAGAAACCTTAGCCTCTTTGTTATTCTGCTGTGCCCTGCATGACATTTTCTTCTCATCCTGGGATATACATTCCTCTTTATTTTTTCTTGTATCTTTCTCTTTCTTCTCTATTCCCCTATTTCTGATCACATACTGTGCATCAGGCTCTGTTAAACGTATCCCTGCAAAGTCTATACCCACTACCTCTTCTCATCCCATAGTCACTTGTCAGTTCATTTTAATCAGCCTCCTTCTTCCACCCCCCTTCCCTGAGTCTGCTCCCACTGAGGTCAATCCAGTCTTCATATTACCAAGCCCAGTGCTCCTCTTTCTGGTTCTTATTTTACCAGACCTCTTCATTGATTGGATCCGGTTAATTGGTCCTTCCTGAAACATACATCTCCTTTTGGTATCTGTTTGCACCACTCTTCTGCTTGAACAATGCTGGCCATTCTTTCTCTTAAATTTTCGACTTCCCATGGAGTGTGTTTTTGGCACTCTTCTCTCTCTAGCTCCATCCTCATTTGCCACCATGTTGTCATCCATGCCTGGGCTTTGGCTCTAATAGCTTCCACACCTCTATGCTCTGCCCAGACTTAACAGCTGGCTCCTATCTGTGGGCCTGGAATGCTAAGCTTTAGCCAAACCACACTCTCATCTGATTAAGAGATTTCAAAGTGAAATAAGGATGTACCTCCTTATTTTTATTCCAGGACTGGAACTTTCTCTCTCCAGCTAACTTGCTAAGTGACCTTGAGTAAATGCCCTCCCCTCCCTGGGCTTCAGATACTCCCAAGTGTAAAGTGAGTGAATTAAACCATTCCAAATTTCCTTCCAGCTTTAGATGGAGATGATACATGACCATAAAAAAACAAAAACAAAAAACAAAAGAAACAAATGACTATTGTGGTTTTAAAAGGCCCAATGAACAACATCCCATCCCTCTCCCCAAATTCAGAACCAAGTGCAAAATTGAAATTAGAGTCATATTTATACAAGAGAAACCTGATGTCAGCCTCATTAGATAAAAGTAGACCCATCTACTGGTTCTTCTTTACCTGTTTCCAAATCCTCCTGGTAGCTGTTTCCTTAAGAAGGCAGAGAAACCATGCTCTCCTAGTAATTGCATGATGGAAATTATTCCTCTTGAAGTTTGATGATGACACATTTTGATTTAATTTAGCTTTTTCAACCTTGAGAGAAATTCTAAAGCTGGGGGAATGTTTAAACTCCCTCCAGCTGCCTATTTAGCATCAAGAGCTCTTCTCTAGACCTGGGGGTGAGAGAACTCTTATCTTCTCCTTTAATCAAATCAATTTAGGCTGAAAAGAAGGCCAACTTGACAGCTTGTATTTTGCTAGCATACTACCTCTCTAAGCATCTATAATTTTTTCTTGCTTTACTGAATGAGATGAGTTGCTTGATTTTAAGGGCTCTCAATCAACAAGCACCAAAAGAAGTTACACATTTGAAGTCACACAAAAATAGAAAGCACTCAAGGCTGAACAAAGTTAACAGTATGCAGATCTTCCAGTTGTCTACAGATATTATCTGTGATTTTTACAGATGAAGAAGAGGGTCAGAAGGCAGATGTGACATGCCCAAAGTCACCCAACTAAAATAGTAGCCAAGGTGGTACTATAAATCCTGATCTTGTAATTTTTAGTACAATGATTTTTCCCTGCACACAGCATACCAGATTATAATAAGCCCTTGATGTTTCTTTAATAAAGATTGCAACCTTTAGTTTATTTTTTAAAAGACTTTTATTTATTTACTTGAGAGAGACAGAGAGAGAGAGAGACAGAGAGAGAGCAAGTACGAGCAGGGGGAGGGGTGGAGGGAGAAGCCAACTCCCCGCCAGGGGGGCAGCCCAATGAGCGGATCCCCAGACTCCGGGATCATGACCCGAGCCGAAGGTAGATGCTTAACCGACTGAGTCACCCAGGTGCCCCAAAGATTGCAACCTTTTAAATCAATAACACAAGCGTAAGGTCCAGGGCAATATCTAATTCAACATTGCTGTAATCTCAAAGACAAGAATTATACAAATTCTCCTCCTGGTCTCTTTATTATGCTATTCCATTGTAGGCTAACACATTGAAAATTACTTAACTTTAATTGGAAGAGTAATATAATTATTCTTAGGAATTACGCCAGTCTTCTAATGAATTGTCAATTCTTATAGTTAATATAATAAAGCACAATTATAATAGAATTGTTTTTTTCTTTATTTTTGTCAGTAAATCAGTAAGTACTACATCATGAATAGGTCTCACTAAAAACTCAGTAGTTAGTATTGGGGGGCACTCATCCCTCACTACATGTGGGGAAGTATCCACTAGAGCTCCTGGGGACTCTCCTCCCCCCTGACTCCCAGTGTTGGGGGAAGCTAGTTGATCATATTGTTGAGTTTGGGAGAGGTTACTGAGCACACTTAGCTTAGCTCAGTGTTCTCAATATGGTCCCAGGACCAGCAGCATCAATATCATTAGAAAACATACTAAAAATACAAATTCTCAGCTCCACCCCCCCACCCCTGAACCAGAAACTCTGGGAGTGGGCCCAACCATCTGTCTATTAACAAGCCCACTGCCCACTGAATGGCTGTGATGCTCATTCAAGTTTCCTCGAACTTGACCTCAAGTTAGCTGAATTCACCTTTCTCTCTTTGGCTCTGCCTGCCTGCAAAGGAGCTATATTCTGGTCTGCTTTCTGCCGTTTGGTTAAAAAAAACCGAGTCTGTCCAGTGGGGTGGGGGGAGGACATGAAGTTAAGCAGAGTTGCCCATGACTGAGGGTTCCCGTATGCTAATTTCACGTGCAGTGTTAGGAAGCTGATGACTCCACACACCTACACCATGTTCTCCAACCAAACTTTTATCTAATAAAGTTGGCATTTGGATTCTCTTATTTAAATATGACTCTAATTTCAATTATGCAGTGGGTGCTGAGTTTGGAGAGAGGGATGGAGTATTATTTATTGGGCTTCTTAAAACTGCAACAAGAGTCAGTTATTTATTGGTTTCTTTATGGCCGCATATCATGTCCATATAAAGCTGCAAGAAGATTTGGAATGATCCAACTCATGTCCTTTACAGTTGGGGTAACTGAAAGCCCAGAGAGGGGAAGGCATTTACTCAAGGTCACTTAGCAAGTTAGCTGGGGGGAGAAGTCTCCCAGCCCTGGGATCAGACCCACACATCTAGCCAACCCAACCATGATGCGCCTTACCCATTTCCAAGTTGGAGCAGAGAAAATGAATACTTGGAGCCATTCATCTTACCACATTGAAGATTTCCTAATTCACATTTCAGTCTGGAAATCATGGATGCCTCTGTATCTACCTCATTTTCATGGTCCCCTGGTGAATATGGCCTCTATCAGTGTCGCATCCTTGTACTCCTGCCCCAGCTTCCTGCATCCAGCTGCTTTGACAGGAATTGAAAATGCATTGCAGCTGTTCAGCATCTTTGTGGGGGGAACCAAATTCTTAATCCCAAACTGAGCTCATCCCAGGGAAGGCACATTGTGTAATGAGGAAGTTCTCTCAACTACGACAGTGAGCTCACCCCCTTTTCCTTTTAGTCATTTTTGTTTCTGGTCTGCCGTCTAATTATTTCTCCAAATTGGGTTACTTGATCCCCTGCCAGAGACATTTCCTATGAGTTAACAATCTGGCTTTCAGAATTGTCTTCTGACTGATCTAATTGTTATTGATATTATGTTTCTTCTTCCCTGATTGCTTTTCTTGGTTGTCTGTTTGCATGCATTTTTCATGTTCAGAAGGTTCACAGCAGCCGCCAGCTTTGATGCTGGAGACCAACCAATTTACCTCTACCTTTATAGTTTAATAATGTCAGCTAGAATTTATTGAGCAATTACTATGCACCAGACAATGTGTGAAGCATTTTGCATGTGTTGGCTGAACTGATCCTCTTACTGCAACCTAAGAGGTAGGTACTGTTATAATCCCCACTTTTTAGATAAGCAGCTGAGGCACAGTGAGGTTAACTTCTCCAAGGTCATAGCTATTGAGTGGTGGAGTCAACATTTAAGTCCTGGTTATCTGAGTCCATAGAGTTCCCATTAGCCCTGGGTTATACCATCACCTCTGTGCATAAGGATCTGGAAGATGTCTTTATACTCCTACCCCCTTCTGGATGTGCCACTCCTTTCTTTGTTCTATATCTACTGTGGTAGGGTTTGAGCCCAGGTCCTCTCCAAGACCATTTTACACAATGAGATGTGTGTTTATTTTCTGGGATGACTCAGTTGGGGGAGGGTTTGCTGGGGTAGAAGGCAGTGTAGTCTACAGCCTTTGCAGAAGCCACACAGAGGGCACATTTAGTCCCAGGCCTGCACCAAGAGGAAGAACTGGAGAGAGATGATTCTTGGGGAAATATTCAGGAATTTGCCAGTAGTGTACAACAACTAAGACCCATCCTCACAGACATCTCTGGAGACTGAATATAACCAGCAACCTGGAGTATGTGATAGATGCAGAAGATCTTGCTGCTGACCTGGTGTCCCAGGTTGGCCCCAGGATACAGCCAAACCCCTTGCGGTTTACAGAAGAGATACTTGAGTTCTGTTGGGGGAAAGCTTACAATGTGCAATCCGGAGAGAATGGATTCACTGGTGACACCTAGCAGACATCAAAGATCTGAGCAGAACTTGTCACTAAGAAGAAGTATAGGCATAATGCAAATAGCTCTTTATAGAAAATTCATGTGGCAAAAGGATCCACTTAGAAATGAACTTGTTTCAGTGATCCAGGAAGAATGAATGTAGGGTTTGTGCTTTGATATAGAAACTCGACTTCAGGAGGGATATAGTGACTGAGCTGAGTCTTGAAGGGTCAGTAGGAGTTAGACAAGGAAGGCAAGTGGCAAAGGTTGATGTTTCAAAAATAAACAACTTACTTCCTTTACCAATTAGGATGTAGTTGGTTGACAGTGACCAAAAAAACCTAACAATGGGAAAAACAACTCTGTGTTTACTTTTCTCACCCATCAGATGTCTCACCCTAATGATGTTGGGACTGGGGTCTGCACTTTTTCCTCCATAACAACAACATATTGGCAGTAACAGTTCCCAGCATGTCATCCACCTTCAAGTCAGGAAGAAAGGAGATGGGTGACATTATCTACACTCAATCCTTTTATCAGAAAAGCAAGAGTTTCCTAGAATACCCAGCAAATTTCCACTTACATTTTATTATCTAGAACCAAATTACGTGGCCACTTTTTTTTTTTAAAGATTTTATTCATTTATTTGAGAGAGAATGAGATAGAGAGAGCATGGGAGGGGGGAGGGTCAGAGGGAGAAGCAGACTCCCCGCTGAGCAGGGAGCCCGATGCGGAACTCGATCCTGGGACTCCAGGATCGTGACCTGAGCCGAAGGCAGTCGCCCAACCAACTGAGCCACCCAGGCGCCCACATGGCCACTTTTATTTGCTTTTCCAGCTTCTATAGAGGAGATGAGTAAGGGAGAATGTCACCAGGAATGTGTGTAGCTTAGTCAACCAACAGTGTGTTCCATATATCATCCCTGCTCTCCTGGGAGCTTTATAAAGCACCACTGATAGGAGTGTAGAGCACAGTGTTATACCCAAAGAAGGGATAACATAAAGTATGAATTTCAGGAATAAATACATTCAGTTCATTTCAATAGGCATTCAGTAAGTGAGGCCCATATGCTAGGAACTGTGTAGGTACAGATCAAGCAACATAGAACCTGAGGGCTGGTGGATAGATATCCCACATAACCACATCCCAATTTGCTATAGTACATGTTAAGGTATAGTACACATGGGGGACAGGTGTTGTTTCAGAAAACCTGAAGAGGAAGCACATGGCCCACTTTATTGGGTTGGAGAAGGAGAGCAAAAAGGGAGTCGGAGAAAGTCAGGGTAGCTTAGGTTATGCTCAGATAACAAATGACCCCTAAGTCTCACCGTGCAACCACAGAGTTTATTTCTCTCTCAGGCTATGTGGCCTTTGGCTGAGCTGAGGTTTGCTCCATTTTAACCTCAGCCTGGGACCCAAGCCGGGTGAGCAGTTTCTATCTGGAGCATTAACATAGAGAACAGAGAACCCAGTCGCCACACCTGGGCTCTTACAAGCTTCTTCCTAGAAGTGACACATGTTGCTTCTGTTCATGCTTCCTTGGCCAAACACACGTCACATGACTCTGCCAAAATTTATAGGGGGAGAGTGAACAGTCCTCCATGCAAGAGGCACAGGGTGGGTGAAGAGTGCTACTGTGTGCCACAGCAGGCTGGGGCAGTATCTAACTGTGCTCCCTGTGCCTTCGGGTCTACCTCCCCTAACCTCTCTTCCTAGTGGCTAGTCATCGATCTTGCTTTGTGTGGGAGAGCTGTGGTCTGAGCTGAGGGGTCAGAGATGAGCTGGAGGAGCCAAGAGGCTGACTTCATCTCCACCTGGTCCAGAAAGGGAGACTGAGAGAAGAGGCCTATATCCAGAATCAGAAGATCCTGGCACGATGTGGCTTTTGGGAGGTAGAAAAGTGAATTTTGTCATCTGTGTCTTTCCTAATGCTGTTGGGACGGGAGCTCTCCCAGGACACAGAAGCTCATGGCCCAGACCCTTGAGGAATTCTTGTTGGCAGCCAGCACTAGCTCAGCAGGTGCCAGTTGTGAGATGGACTCCGTGACATGTGTGGGACGTGGTGTCTGCAGAAGCCAGGGAAAGTGATCCCAGGACAGTGACAATGACCAGACCCTGACTTGTTGTCAGTAGGAATAAACATGCACAAATATGGATTTAGCACACAAAAAGCCAGGTTTAGACTCACTTTGACCTGAATATTTGGAGCTTTGAGGGGAGGGGCCATCTTTGATTTTTTGCCTAGGTGTTTCCAGCTCTCTTGCTTTCCTCCTGTCTCCCAGCTGTATTTGTGTACCTTGCATTCAAATCCTCCTCTAAAACTGCATCTGAAAAATAAGTTTTAGGATTAATTGTCATTAGGATACTCACAAACTCAGATTCCTGTCTACAGGCCCCAAGAATTATGCCCTTGGACTCTAGCATGGAGGTAGGTAGAATAACTGGCTAAGACCACATGGAATTTAGTCTTGCTCCTGGGTCTGGAATTTTCTTGAACCCTAAGGTACTCATTAACTTCTCTGAGCCTCAGTTTTCCCATTGGTAAAATGGATATGCTAATCATAGCTCTCCTGCTTGCCTCAAAGAACCATTTGGGGAATCTAGTAAGAGACTTTATTTATTGAATATCTACTGAATAGCTGATTTATCTGGGTGTAAGTTAAGTGAGAAGATATTGTCACTTATAATATTTATGCAAGTGTGAGGAATTTTTGTTGCTATAGTTATTATATTTGAGAAAATTAAAGTTTGGTCCACAAAGGTATATGATTATGGAAGATACATCATTGACTCTGGCATTAGAGTTTCCGGTTAGGGTTTCAGAATACTCTGAAACATCTCCAACTGTCCAGTTGTCATCTTGGGTTGCCAACATTCCTCCCTTGGATTATGGCAGGTGCTTTTTATCTTGTGTCTCTGACCCCAGTCTCAACTGTTCCAATCCATTCTATGTACAGCAGACAAGTGTAAAGGCATTTCACCTCTGCTGAAAATCTTCATGGCTTTCTGCTCTTCCAAAAAGTCCCTGTTTTCACACTGTCCTTCCACATTCTTTAAAAGCTGGCCTCTGTCAGTCTGTCCAGCTCATCTCTTGACCCATCTCTTCCAGCCTCAACAATGCTGTCCATTCCCACACATAAGCCCACAATCTCTATTACAGTCTCTCTGAGATGCATGAACCCTTGAAGAGGTCCCAGCACCTTGAATCTTGGCATACCTCTGTCTAGAAAACCTTTGTTCCTATAACTTCTGACTTAGGTTCGACTCATGTGTTTTCTAGATCTCTGCTCGAAAGTCACATCACTTCTTCTGGGGAGGCTTGCATGACATACGTATTTTTCTTCTTCCTTCATAGCCCGCATCGCAACTGGCTTCTAATAATTGTATTTGCTATTATGCATCATCTGTTTCCTTTTCAGACTGACGCTAAACCTTGGGCTCTTTGAGAATAGGGACAGAGTCTCACTTTTTATTCTCTCTCTCTCACTTTTTTCTTTCCTTAGGTAATGCATGGGTTCCTACTTTGGGCCAGGCACTGTATTCTGAAGATTCTCACATCTTTAGGCAAACAAGCAGTAAATATGAATGATGGCATGAAGCAACCAATGAATCAAAGGTTCAGTTCAAACAGGCTCTGCCCTGCCTCCCATCTAAGACCATTTGGAATGGAATCAGGAATGTCTACATCTTTTCTAACTGTTGCTTTGTGCTGTATAGTTATTCTTTTTCTGATACAGAGACATCTTAGTGGAAACAGACTGCCACATTTTTCTAGGATATATCATCTAACTGGTGAATCACTCAGGCCCTTCATCTAGCTTATTATATGGCTTTATTTTTGTCTTCTTGTTAGCTTGCTCTCCTGGGTAGTGGAAAAAGCATAAGCTAGAGTTGGAGGGGGGCTATGGTGCTCCTACTTACAAGATGTGTCCTTTGGGCAAATAATTTATCCTCATTGAGTGTCATTGTCCTTATCTATAAAGGAATGATAACATGTAGTCTTGTGAGGAATAATTTGGAAGATGTGTAGTAAGTACCCTGACACAGTCTATGGTAAAGAATTAATTTTCTAAACATGAGGCTGCCTGTGTCTTTCACTCAACACCTACCCTGACAGAGTAAGACTATAAAGATAGTGGAGGGTGACTGTAAATCACAGTAAATGGATATTATCTGCTGAGAAGGTAGAGAGTTGGAACCACTGAGTAAAGAAAAATTTCCTATTATTCTTAGAATTGTTGGGCAAATTATTAAGGCTTATTGTTTTCATATATAAAATTGATATATTTCATTTTCTGTGATCATTTAGTGCTGTGATCACTAACTGAAAGAATGAATGCCAAGTCCTCTACCAAGGCACTATCACATAGGGAAGTCTCAGTAAATTTTAGTGATGATGCTATTGTATTATCCATCTTCATCCCATGAATTTGGACAGCTAAGCTGCACTTTAATTCTAGGATTCTTTAACTCTGACAGCTGGTCTAGACTGGCATGACTCCTGGGGGCAGTTGACAGGAGTCCAGATACCCTCATGGGCATGACCTGTAAATTAGGTACTTTGACAGAATGTAGTGAGACAAGAACCGGACCACACATCACTTTATTCTCAAGCCAACTTCAGGGCCCAAAAGTGTTTTCTATCACCTCTGAACATTCCTGGGATGGGCTTTCTGTGCTGGGTGCTCGGATTTTGTTGCTCTCCCTCTCTCGTGGGTCTTAAAGGAAAAGCTAAGTCGCTGGCAACAAAAAAATAGTGGTGCTGGGCATTGTTGAGCCTTTCCATGTATCCCAATTACACATCATTTCCGGTTATAAAAAGGAGTGGAGGTGTTGGGTCTTATTGTCTAACCATGGTGAGAAGGTCATTTCACCAGAACACATTGCTCAACATGGCACAGTGGCCAGTGATCTGTGGTGTGACCTTGTGGAAGTCATATAACTTGGCATGATCTTGATGTTCCCCACTGAGGGGAGAGATGGACACCATATGTGAGCCAGCTCAAGGTCATGATTAGTGCTCAGGCTCTAACGTGGAATCAGGCTTAGAGTGCAGTGCCACGCAGACCAGTGTTTGACGCTGGGCACATTACTTGACCTTCCTGAGTCTCGGTTTTCCCTCCTATTAAATAGGCATGAAAATTGGTCCAGCAGTATAGAGCCAATGTGAGAATTAAATGAGATCATGTATGTACAGTGCTTTAGCCAACTACCTGGTACATACTAAAGGATCAACCCACTTTTGCTAGTTATTATTAAGAATACTTACTGAGAGGGCGCCTGGGTGGCTCAGATGGTTGAGCGTCTGCCTTCGGCTCAGGTCATGATCCCAGGTTCCTGGGATCGAGTCCCACATTGGGCTCCCTGCTCCTTGGGAGCCTGCTTCTCCCTCTGCTTCTCTCTCTCGCTCTGTCTCTCATGAATAAATAAATAAAATCTTTAAAAAAAAAAAGAATACTTACTGAGAATCTACTATGCTCAGTATTGTCTGAGTATGTTACCACATTCCTCACAACAGCACTGCAAGGGGATATTATCCCAATGTCGAATATGGGAAAAATAAGACTTAGAGAGGTCAAGTAACTCACTCAAAGTCACATGGGGGTGAGTGGCAGAGCTGGAATGTAAACTGAAGCCTCTTCAATGCCAAAGTTTATCGATGATATTCCTACTACAAGACACTGGCAAGATGACACTTTAATTTCCTTGACAAACATGGAGGGTAATGATTAATTAAATGGAATGAATTAATTTCAGATCATCAAATATTTATAGAGCACCTAGTGTGGGCCACGTGTTGTTAGAGAAAGAAAAGGCGATGGCTTGATCCTTGGCCATGGTTTGTTATTTATTTGAGGATGTAAGGAAGATAGATGAGAGTGGTAAGTACTACATAAGGCTCTGGACCCCAGGTGTTCCTGGGATCACAGACAGTGTCTTAGTTAGTTCAGGCTGCTGTGACAAAAATACCATAGACTGGGTGGCTTGAACAGTAAACTTTTATTTCTTGCAGCTCTGGAGTCTGGGAAGTCCAATATGGAAGAGCCAGCAGATTCTGTATCTGGTGAGAGCTCACTTCTTGGTTCATAGATGGCTGCCTTCTCTCTGTGTCCTCCCATGGTGGAAGGGGCAGAAGAACCCTCTGGGGTCTCTTATAAGGGCACTAATCCTGCTCATGAGCACTCCACCCTGATGACCTAATCACCCTCAAAGTCCCCACCTCCTGATACCATCACATTGGAGGTGAGGATTTCAAACTATGAATCCCTCAAAGGTGGACATAAACATTCAGTTCATAACAGGCCATGATTTATTAATCATGTGTTTAAAATATCTTCCAAGACTGGTTGAGGAGCCTGTTGGAGATGCTGGGAGAGTCAGGAATGCTGCTGTGTGTGGAGGGATGGTCACTCAATCCTTGGTGATATGGAGCCACTGTAAAAACCCCAGGAACCAGCTCAGGTGCTCCTTCTCTGGGAGGTCTTCCCTGATGCCTGGGCCCATGCTTCCTGCACCCCTCTTTTCCACATGTACTGCTTCGTCCCTGGCACTTCACTAGACTGTTGCTTCACTAGCTGTGGGCTCCGTAAGCGCAGTTGCTGGAGAAACACTTTCTTCTTTGCTACACTCTCTCCATAGCACACTGCCTGGCACAGAGCAAATGCTAAAGTCTTATTCCCACAGACTGTAGGGAGGAATGAGCATCTGCTTTGCTGGCTGGATTCCCCTGATCCAGGCTGGCGATTTTTAGGAAGACGTTTGCCAGTCATCCTTCTGGTAGAGGGATGACAAGTGCTGGATCTCTGAAGAAAGAGGCATTGAACAAGTCTTGAGCTCTCTCTACAGCTCTGTAAGTAGTGACCCCACAGCCATGGGTCTTGGGAGCATTGCCCCCACCTTGACATGCTTCCTAGATGATGCCTCCCTGGGTAGCCAGACAGCTCCTTCCCTCAGGAAGTTCCCTGCTTCTCCTCATCCTGCAATATCTCTGGGGCTATCAGAGATATAGACTTCAGTGTGGTAGAACTAGGAGGTAGAAATATAAGCCAAAGTTAACACCCATCTTCATTTTTCAGAATATGCTGTTTGCTCTTGCTTGCAGACTCTTTGTCCTTCTCCTCCCCCACTTCGATAACTCCGATTGCCCTTTTGAGTTCAGTGTAAATCTTCCTTTGGGAAGCCTTGGTACCTTTGAATGTCCCCTCTTTGGGCCTCTCACATGATAGACTTACTCATGTTACAGATTAATTGTTCAATTATCTTTCTTTCTACAATGTCAGCCACCTTTAGCTTTAATTAGTTTACCAGATGAGGTTATCACTTAAGAGGACTCTGGAGACATGAGAGAAACCTTTCATAGGACTGACAGTTCTTGAAGGAGAACAATAGGAAGTAGAAGGAAAATGTGCCCAGTGGGGGTCTCTGCGCCTGATAGCACTGAGCAGCTTTATGCATAAGACCCAGGAGGAGAGGCTAGAGAGAAGGAATGCAACAGTGGAAAACTTTACTCACTTAAAAACTTGTCCATGAGCCAGTCCTGAAATCAAATGTGATCTCATCAAAGCTTTTCCCCCTTGATCACAGCCATATATTCTTGTGTGTGCGTGTGTGCCTGTGTTTGCTTTTAGACTACAAAGTGCTGTCATACAGTGTTTCAGCAGCATTGTGTATTAAGTGCAAGAGTTCCTCTCATTTATAAATGGTGAGTCCAGGGTTTGAGGAGCAACTTGCTGGGTCCTATAGCATCCACACGTGCTCCAAGCCTTCTGACTCCCAGGGCAGCTGCCCTAGTCCCTTTCCAAACCTCCAGTCTGAAAGGTCTTCCGATATTGAACAGAAAAATATATGACTTCACCCCTTTCCTCAAAGAATTCAATGTGTCTTACTGTCTTAAATCTTACATTGAAGATTGGCAATGGTATTCCAGAGTAGGACCATCTAGTATTCTTTACCATGGAAGAAGATGGCAAAAACTTACCCTGCGAAAGTGTAATTAAAAGACTAAGGGAAGGGAAAATACAAATATGCAAACCTCATGTATCCACAGAATGGGTAGATTTGAGCCTCGCTGGGGGCTCTGGCTCTCCCAGCATCCAAAGAAAAAAGAGAGACAGGTTTAGCTATTTGTTCTTAGGAAGGTAATAGTTCCTGAGCCAAAGAAATCATTTGCAAGCATTTAGATGTCAGAGAAGTCTTTTCAAGGGGTTTTAGCATTTATTCAACACTTATTTACTAGTTACCATGTACCAGGCACCATGCTAAGATATGGGTACGCGGTGGGGGTGGGGGACAAATAATTGTCCTTGTCCCTGTGAAGCTTAGTCCAGTGGGGGGGTAGACATTCAAAACCATGTTCTTTATATATCATGATAGGGGCAGTAACAAAATAGGATAAGGTGATGGGAAACAATATGGGGTGATTTGGTTTATTTTGAGAGTTCTGGCTGGTCTCTTTATAAAGTGTTGTTTTAGCTGAGAAGGGAAGGATGACTTGGTTCTAACAATACAGAGCTTGTGGAGGAATGGCTTCATGCTCTTTAGCAGAACTGCAGGTTCTGAGGCGGAGAAGAGCCTGATGTATCCCAGAAGCTTAAGGAAGGGCAGTGTGGCATTGCAAGCCTCAGAGGGCAAGGGGGGAAGATTCTGAGATGAGCCCTGAGAGCAGGAGAGGCCAGACCCCCAGAGTCCTGTTGACCTTGGTAGGGCCTGGTGTTTATCTTGAGGGAGCCATTGCAACTATGAAAGGATTTTAAGGGAGAAAGTTGAGTGACTGATTGGATTTGCATTTAAGACAATCCCTCTGTGGCAAAGACAAGCGGGTGGGGCAGGAGTGAAATGCCAGAGACTAGGAGGTTATGGAGCCATCCTGGTCAGAAATGAGGGTGGTCTGGAAATACAACGAGAAATGGTTAGACTCCAAACACATTCTAGAGATTGGAACTTGACAAGCTGGATGCAGCCATCTTACATGAGGGAAGGTGATTACTGCCCAGAGAGAAATCCTGGACAATGTCCCTCAAACTCTCATTCCCAGAAGTCAGGACCTATGAAAGAAGGGTGGGGCAGAAAGCCAACCTTCGTTTAAGTGATTAACAATGCCCTTCCTGCCTCAACTTGCTGGCCACCGGGAGACATTTAGAGGGAATATCCACCTCAAAACCCAAATGTGCCTACCACACAGCCATTGCTGCTCACATCTGGGAGTTTTCAGCAAGTAATTGAAAATAAGCTATTTTTGGTTCTTTTGTAGCTCTTTTTGTCACAAGTGGGGGTTCAGTCCCACAGTTGCAGTGGAGAGAAGCAGGCCTGACAGCTCCTGGCACAGCAAAGCCCAAACACTGCCCACAGAGTTTTTCCTTGAGTAAATGTGTCTCCCTCCGAGGGCAGATGCTGGCTCTCCTCCGTGACTCACTTCTGAGGGCCTCAGTCTCACCGTGAGTTCGAAGAAAGGAAGAGGCCTGGCACCAGGCCCAAAGCTGGTGACATCATGGCTTCTTGCCTGCCTTTTAGTAGTTGCCCCAGTGGGCACATCTGTGCCCGGATTTGTTGGCTTGTGTCAAAAGACAATGAAGTTTTGTTGCCTGTATCGGAAATGATGACTTCATGGTTCTTGTAAGGCGGAATAAGTTAGGATGGAGGAGGTGGGGGATTAATGGAGTTAAAGGGGGCACATTACAGAGTTTGAGTTTTGTCTTGGATAGAATCTGGAAAGCTTCCTATCTGGGAAACTGTAAAGTCCAAAGAATTAACTGTGTTGGCAATAAGGACCCAAATTTCCACCCATTTAGCTAATTTTATAAGAAATTATGAGTCTCCAAGTCATTGAGGTGACGTGGGTAGACTTATTCTCCTTTCCTGTGCTGAAAGCATGATATAGAACAGTGGCTTTTAACATTTTTTGACAGTGATCCATAGCAAGAAGCCAATTTAATTCTGTGACTCTGAACATACAGGTATCCTAGAAACAAGTTTCATGAAAAATGTGTAACATTTTTCTATATGTGTAACACACAAGGATAGCTTCTATTACATTACCGTTGTTAAATCACTTTATTTGTAAAAATCTGCTTGTGGCCCAATACATTGGTTTCATGGTACCTTAATCATGTTGTGACTTGCAGTTGGAAAATACACATGTAGACGGAAGACCCCATGATGGGGTATTGGAGGTCTAGGCTCAAGACCTAGCTCCCCACATAAGTGCTGTGAGGGTTTTCTGAGCCTTGGTGGTCCACATTTTGCTTCAGTAATAAGCAATAAGCCACACAGGGGCTTAAAACGACAAGATGATTTACTCATCAATACCTGGGGCTCTACTCAGTGCAGTGACCCAGAGACCTAGGTTGGTAGGACCTCCATGTTAACCCACTTCCCCATTTGTTGTGAAAGAAATATTAACTTCCAACCACGACCATTTCTTGTTGTATGGACCTGGGACAGTCAGAGCAGCAGGGCTGACTTCACGGGTATGTGGCCTATGTAGTCACACGGGGCCCAGGGCACAGAGCACTTAGCTCACTGCTCTGTAGTCACTGTGTTTAAATTCTTAATAATTTTTGAAGAAGCCCTACATTTTCATTTTTCAGTAGGCCCCACAAATTATTAGCCGGTCTGTATACAATTGCTTTGAGTTCTCATTTCCTGATCTGTAAAATGGGTTAATAGTGCAAAACTCACAGGCCTCTTAATAGGACTAAAAGAAGGAAGGCAAAGGGGCCATGTATGTTAAATAGAACTGTTGTTTTTAACTTGCTGACCTCATCTTGTCGTCAGAAAACCTCTACCTCACCAAACTAGTCACCTCACCTTGAAATTCGGTACTTCCTTATACTGCTCTCCTCCTCCCTTCAGTTTATCTGTTTATTATTCAAGACTCAACTCTGGTGGCTCCTTGGGGCCATCGTCCATGGCTGCCCAAGCTCCTCTCAGCACCCCTACACCATTAATTATGGATCCTTCTGACCACCCCCGTTCCCAGCGTGGGACCCCTTAGTTCCTGCCCAGAACATTTAACAGTCTCCTAATTAGTTGTCTCATCTCCAGTTGGCCCTTCCATGTCACCCTCCACAATGCTAGAGTCATCTGCCCATTATTCTAAAATGCCTTTTCTATCATGCCATTTCCATATTCAGAAAACTTCAGTGGCTCCTGTCATCTTAGGACAACAGGTCTTCGTCTTGCATTCAGGATCTGTCTCTGAGGCCTCCTTCTAGTCTGATTTCCTCTGCTCCCCTCGTGAATGCTGTCTCCCTGTTCCACACACTGTCTCTGGAATACAGCTTCTTCTCCTATCTTTGGTTCTTTGAACATTCTCTTTCTTCTACCAAAGTGACCTGCCCCCAGTCCTCTCACTGGGAAGAATTCAACCCACATTTCCCTGCCTAGTGGAAATCCAGCTTCCTCAATTTCTTGCAGGCCCAAGATGAAAAGATTCTGTCCTTCCTCTAAATTCCTACCTTGTTTCTTGGAATATGACATATATCCTGATGTGTTGGGCAATTCACTTAATTTCTTGGTTGCTGTGTCAGCGGGGTCTGTGTTCCAGGGAATAGGGACAATAACAAGATATGCCTATTGTGTCAGCCACACTTTATGGGAGGCCCCTGAAGGGAAGGGCTCCTGCAGAGTTTGCCTGGGGCTTTTCCTGATCCCCTCAGCTGGTATGAATCATCCCTCCTCCTCTGGGCCTTCATGGCACTTTGCACATTCCTCTGACATTGCACTTACCACTTCCCATTCGAGTTACTTCTTTTTTTTGATATGTTTTAATTTTTTAGCAAAGGGAAAGGGAGAGAGAGCATCTTAAGCAGGACCCACTCCTAGCACAAAGCCTGATGCAGGGCTTGATCTCAAGACTCTGAGATCATGATCTGAGCCGAAATCAAGAGTTGGACCCTTAAGCAATTGAGCCACCCAGGTGCCCCTCCATTCCAGTTATTTCTTGACATAACTAGCTCCCCGACAAGGCATGTCTTATTCATTACTGCAGCTCTGATGCCTCTCACCAGGCTTGGTGCCCAGTCAACACTCAGTGAATAAATGGATGGATAGAATGAAAGCTAGAAAACCAGGTAGAAAGGGAAGTTGCTGGATACTGTGGATGTGTGTGGTGGAGGAGCCTACATGTATCTCTAAGTGTAAGATCAGTTAGGCTAAGATAGCAATTGATTCCAAAATATTCTTGGCTCCAAACAAAAATTTATTTATCATTCACACTTGTCCATTGTGGGATGACTGCAATTCTACTCTAATTCTTTCTTCATTTGGGGACCAAGGCTGAAGGAGAAGCTCAGTCCGAGATATGACGTTCCATGGCAGAAAGAAAGGAAAGATGGTGGAGGTATGCAATGGCTCTCAAAGCATCTGGGGAGAAATGACTTGTGCCATTTCAACTCACATCTTGCTGACCAAAGCAAGTATCATGGACACAGGAAAGATAATAGTCTCAGAGGGATGGGCCCGGTAGAGAGGGGTGGTGGGTATTTTGACAAAAACATAATCTGTTGCAGTGGGAGTAATACTCTACAGTGGGAGGGAATTTCATCGGCATAATGTTTATGGACTCTGAACCCACACTTATTCTGATTGGGGGGGCAGTGGGGCTGGTCCACTTGGTGACTTTGGATCCAGGAACCGAGTGTGCAGAGCTTTGCATCTGCCTCATCTTTTCTCATTGGGCATTAGCTGCCTATAGGGACTGTTTCTATCTTTTCCTTTCAGGGATGGATGGGGAGACTCACGGGTGCAGGCTGCCTACAGCTGTCTAGTCATTGGTAGAAGTCACATTCTCCAACTGTAGAGGTACAAGTAACAAAAGGGATGTTCTGACTTCCCTTTGCCTTATTCCTCTGTCCTATTTCTCAACTGGTTTCAAGCTCAGATGAAGAAGAGGGCATTTTGAGGCCCCTCTCATAACCCAATACCAGAGTTTGCAGAAATACCGGGTTCTGATAATGATGTGTTTATCCTTGCTGGCAGGAAGAGAGGCTTCAGTGTTGCTTCTGCGTTTCACCTAAAGAACTTCTCCAAGTACAGAAGACTGGTATTCTCAAAACAGTATCTAACATCCTGCTTCCTATTCCAGAATCATCTTTTGCAGAAGGTGCTATATTCATCCTGGGTCAGCCTAGTTCCTTTACAATCAGAAATTAGAGCATGGTAGGAAATGGACATGGGGGGACTGGAAAAACCCTGTAACTGACTATTCACACATATCTGGGCAGTTCATGTGACACCCAGAGGGTCCTCATGAGGCGCGGATGTGCTCAAAAGCAGAACATGTCTATCTTTATGGAATAGGGTGTTTTGCAGAGGCTGGACCTGGGATTCATATGTTTCTAGCATAGTGATAGCGCTAGAAAGCATTTATTTGGATGATTTGTTATACATGGATGGTACTTCAGTTTTTAACCAGAAGAAAGAGGGAGACATTTTGATTTGGTCAGGAGAGGGGCAAGAAAGAAGGGGCAAAGGTGAGAGAGGAGATGTACTGATTCAGGAGGTATCTCGGGAGGGATATCTAAAGCAGGAGGAATCATGTTTGTGAAAAACTATACGATTCTGGAAGAAGCAGTGCGACTTTGGGAATAGGCACCAAATCTGGCAATTTGCTGCAAGGATTTTTCTCCTTGTTAGTTCCAGAGTTCAGTGACAGTATTGGCAAGGCTCATGGAGCAAAACGGTGGTCAGAGGAGAACCAGAGAGATGCGGGGCTCTCACTGAGAGCACCTGCATCCATGGCACTCGAAAACTGTCCTCCAAAAACCGTTTGCTCATGGAGTATGTCAAAGAGAGACTGGGCTGACTCTTTCCAGAGAATGTTTCAAGGAACAAGAGAAAACAAAAAAATAAAAATAAAAATAAAAATAAAGGCTATGTTATGGGGAATTGATGGTGGTGTTGGGGACTAGTTAGGAATTGTCACATTTGCCCATTGATGGACTTGCAACCTCGTATGTATTCTCAGGATGCAGGTCCTGAGATATTGGGTTATACCTACTCATCCTGTGGTGCAGGTCTGCCCTGAATGTTGGGGTGAATGTTTTGTTTGAGATACACCCTAATGTATTAGTTTCCTGTTGCTGATGTAACAAATTAGCACAAATTTGGCTTAAAAAGTTATCATTTCATAGTTTGGGAGGGCAGAGTTCCAAAATCAGTCTCACGGGGCTACAGAGTGTCAGCAGGCTGAGTTTCTTCTGAAGGCCCTGGAGAAAAGTCCATTTCCCTGTATTTTCTAGATCCTGGCAATCACCTACATTCCTTGGCACATGATCTTTCATTCATCATCAAAGCCAGTGTTGTAGTACCATTCATTCTCTTTCCCCTGACTCTGACACTCCTGCCTCATTTCATAAGGACACGTGTGAAATTATCTCCATCCCAACATCCTTAGCTTAACCACACATACAAACTCCTTTTTGCCTTGTGTTCAGCCTACTCTACCCTCCAAATAGTTTTCATTGGCTTTGGTTAAGCCTTACCAAGAGGAGACAAATTCAACCTTTATTAAGCACCTTTTCTCTGCTAGAAACATTTCATACTTGATTTTGAGGAAGCTCCACTGTGACTCTACAAGGGAGGCATTTGTGATGTCCATTCTATAAATGACGGAGCTCAGGACCACACAAGTGAATGACTCATTCCTTTTGTGAGAGATGGAAATAGGGTTGAGTGCAAATCAGTATGGCTTAAAAAACTCACTCATCCCTTCAACTTCAGTCCTCCATCTCCAGAGCTGTTCTTTCTTCATGTTTGAAATGACTGAATGAGCAAGGTCATGACGTTTCATTTCGTGCTCCCTTGGTGGCTACAGCAGAGCACTTGAGGGGCCTTTCAGTACTTCTTGATAGAGAGTCACCTTCTCTGTCCTTTGAGTAGGGGAGACCCCTGATTCCTTCTGTCTTTCTTCTGGGACTCTGCCTAGGATACCCTGGCTTTGTGGAAGAAACATACCCAAATGGCCTGGATGAGTCATAGACTCTGCCCAGAGGTACAATGTGATGAGGAGGAAAGGCTTTTGCTGCCCCAGCCTGTGAGATGGTTTCCATTACAGTATTTCTGCCTAGAGCAGCAATTCTGTCCTTTGATCCTCCTCCCCATGACTACAGAGCCTTCAGGCCAGGGGACCGAGGGGCTTGCTTCAGCATTACCACTGACTGATGCTTTGACTAAGCCACTCCCATCTCTGAGTCTTGGGTCCTATTTGGACTAAGTCTTGGCCTTTTCTTCTCTTACAGTTTAGAGCATCACTGCTTGGCCTAGGGATACCATTCTCAGCAGAACAGCCAAGATCAGAAAGACTCTGGATACCACACATTTGCAGATAACTTTGCTATGTGCTGCACTCTTTTCTCAACAGGAAAGACAGGAGAGTGGCTAAGAGCCTGGACCCTACATTAGAAGTCCAGCTCTGCCTCTACTGGCTGGATTTTCTTGGGCAAACCTCACTTTCTCCATCTATAAAATGGGGATAATGATCATCATAATGCCCTCTTCCTGGCATTGTTGTGAGGACTGCACAGCAGTTAGAACAGTGCTGGCAATGCTCAGTCTCTGCACGTGCTCATCTCCTACTTCCCTCTCCATTCTTCTTGAAGCTCCAGTAGAGAAAAGAGCTTTGGCTCTAGAAGCAGAACCACTTGGCTTTTCTACTGGGCTCTGCCACCCATCAGCTGGATGACTATAGGCAGCTCAATCCAACTCTCTGATCCTCAGGATTTTTCATCTGTAAAATGAGGATAACAGTGAGAGCAACTTCTTAGTGGGGAGATGAGGATTAATAAATAGGCTAGTGCCTGGCATATGGAAAGTGTTGACTCCCTTTGGATGCTATCCTCTTGTTGTGTGATGGACTTCTTTTGCATTTCTAGGATGCTTTGAATTTAATTCCATTTTCTAAGGTGTCAGGAAACATTTAATATTTTGGACAAAGTTAAGCTTTTATATTGAGCTCACACACTTGTAAATATGTGTACTCAACTATGTCCTGATGCAGAACAAGTGGCATGGATTTTTCTAGCACCCTCCACCCCCTAACTCATAGCCACAATGTCTGCAAATAATTAATGCAAAGAAGAGGTTTGCAGTTGGCCACCCAAATGCATCTTAAACATTTAATTTAAAAAACTAAAAGGAGGAACCCAGCAAGCTGTTATAATCTTCAAAGGATCTATTAAGGACTGAGACATATGGTATTACAAGATATATTCAAGACTTCTGGCACTGGCCTGTGAAAAATTATGGAGTGGCTGCTTCTGTGTGCATATCAGGAAAAGGCTGCAGAGGTGCTCTGTGTGTGTCCTGGTTTCTGACCTGGACTGACCTTGAGAGCAGAATCAGATAGCAGTAGATTTAGCTCAACTCTTGACTCTTCCAGATGCAAAAAAATTCGGAAGGTTTAGGGTAGTGGGACTATATTGCACAGAGAGCTGCCAAGAGCAGGGGATAGATCAGATTTGCTTTGGATTTAGGTCCTTTCTACCAGGAACAGAGGCAATGATAACTTACGGCAACTAACATTTATTGAACAGTTGTCATTTACTGGATGGTTTTATATTACATTTACTTGACATCTTTTAATAAACCTTAAAGGAGGTACTATGATTATTTCCATTTTACAGGTGAGGAAATTGACACTCAGAAAGTTCATATAACTTGCTAAGAGTCATAGAGCTCATAAACGCAAATCCAGAAAGTGAACACGGGTCTATGGGATGAATGCTGGACCATTTCTGTGAAACTGTCAAAGGGAGCATAACATCTAATAGGAATGCTTCAGCCACTGATCCGCTTAAAGGCTGAACAGCGGATCAAATGCTTTCTTGGGCATCTAAGATTTGATAGTCAAAGACTCCCTCTTTCTGAATTGAAGACATTTTGCCTCGACATGGGTCCTTCCATTCTGCTGCTCTACACCCCTAGTCTATTGATTCTATGACTAATGCCTCCCCTTGAAAGCAGGGCATTGATCATATCCACTCAGAAGTTACTTGTCTGCTTACAGAAGTCAATTTCCTCTTCTACCAAATTCTTACAAAACTCGTAAGTACACACAAGACCCGAGATATATTTTTAAATTGGTAACAATATTTACTGAGTTTTTATTTCCCTGATTTTGATGGAAGGAGGAACAGAAATATTCCTTACTGATCCTATACATTGAGTATTGCTACCAGTGTGATCTCAGGCCCAAAGTTTGGGGATGGGGTTTTCTGCCCTTGGTCTTCTTAGTTTGTGATGTTTCCCTAAGATGTGGCACCCTCCCCTACCCTGCCATCAACCACCATCCATCATGGTCTAAATTACCACTGTGCTTTGCCCAAAATATTGAATGACCTAACTGTTCCCCCGCCTAGAGTCTTGCCCTCTCTAATTCATTTCATTTATAAAAAGGTTTTTGTATTGTAAAACAATACAAGCATAGGGAAAAGTATCAAGTAGTGTAATGAATAACTGCATCGCTTAATGTTAGCAACTTTTAAAATGACATATAGGCATCCTTAAAAGGAATATATAGGGTTGTTTTACATGCATTGAAACTTGACATAAATTGTATTACACTACATGTATCCTTTTGTAAGTTGCCTTTTTTCAATGCAACACTATGTTCTGAGAATTAGCCGTGTTGTTACATGTAGATAAAGTTTATTCATTTTGAACTGCTCTATGGAGTGCTCGTATTTGTTATATTTTAACTTACATTTATTAGTGAGAATAATTTTGTTTTTATGTACTTTTTATAGGCTGCTGGGATTTTCTCTCTCATGACTTGCCTGTTCATGCCTTTACTATTTTTTTCTTTAATTTTTAGTATTTATTTTATTGATTTGTAGAAATTTTTACGCTGTGTAGTCTGCATATTAATATTTTGTCAGTCAAAAACTAACAAAACTTGCAAATAACTTCTCCAAGTCCATGGCATATTGTTTACATTTTTTGTGGTATCTTTATCATGCAAAAGAGTTTTAGGTTTACTGCAAATTTATCAAACTTTTTACTTTTTAAGATGTGAGCTTTTGAGTCCGGCTCAATAAATCCTTGATTCTGAGTATTTTTTAATCATTATCTTATAAAAGTTTTACTTCTTACATTGTGATCTTCAATCTACCTGAAATTTATTTTGCTCTAGTGTTCTAATTTTGTTTTGTTTCCAGACAGAAAGCCAATTGTCCTTGTACCATTTATTGAATATTGAATAATCTATCCTTTCTGCATTTATTTATAATGCCAAGTTTCCATGAGTCTGTTTCAAGGAGCCTGATTCTATTACATTGAATGTTTGTTCCCTCTTATATTAGTAACATATTGTCTTGAATATTATACTGTTAGAATAAGTCTTGATATCTGGTTTTGGTACTCTTAATTATTTTTCTTCAAAAATTTTTTATTTCTCTATTCTTTCATATGAGGAGTATAAGCTCTGACTTGAGATTTTCACTGAAGTTGGAATGACTATATAGATTTTGATGGGAGAACAGAGACTTCTTCAATACTGAATCTTCTCTTCTATAAATATTTATTTAGGCTTTCTTTTATATCCCTTAAAAATTCCTTACAATTTCTTCCTAAAAGTTTATTTACATTTTTGTTAGAATTATTTATAAGAGTCCTAAAACTTGTCTTGCTATTATGAAAGTATCCTTAATTTCCACTACATTTTTTAAATTTAACTTTATTATGTTATGTTAGTCACCATACAATACATCATTAGTTTTTGATGTAGTGATCCACGCTTCATTGTTTTCATATAACACCCGGTGCTCCATGCAGTACGTGCCCTCCTTAATACCCATCACCGGGCTAACCCATCCTTCCAGCCCCCTCCCCTCTAAAACGCTCAGTTTGTTTCTCAGAGTCCACAGTTTCTCATGGTTCATCTCTCCCTCTGATTTCCCCCCCTTCATTTTTCCCTTCCTTCTCCTAATGTCCTCCATGCTACTCCTTATGTTCCACAAATAAGTGAAACCGTATGATAATTGACTTTCTCTGCTTGACTTATTTCACTTAGCATAATCTCCTCCAGTCCCATACATGTTGATGTAAAAGTTGGGTATTCATCCTTTCTGCTGGCTGAGTAATATTCCACTGTATATATGGGCCACATCTTCTTTATCCATTCATCTGCTGAAGGGCATCTCGGCTCTTTCCACAGTTTGGCTATTGAGGACATTGCTGCTATGAACACTGGGGTGCATACGGCCCTTCTTTTCACTACATCTGTGTCTTTGGGGTAAATACCCAGTAGTGCAATTGCTGGGTCATAGGGTAGCTCTATTTTTAATTTTTTGAGGCACCTCCACACTGTTTTCCAAAGTGGCTGTACCAACTTGCATTCCCACCAAGAGTTTAAGAGGGTTCCCCTTTCTCCACAACCTCGCCAACATTTGTTGTTTCTTGCCTTGTCAATTTTTGCCATTCTAACTGGTATAAGGTGGTATCTAAATGTGGTTTTGATTTGGATTTCCCTGATGGCTAATGATGATGAACATTTTTTCATGTGTCTGTTAGCCATTTGTATGTCCTCTTTGGAGAAGTGTCTGTTCATGTCTTCTGTCCATTTTTTGACTTGATTATTTGTTTTTTGGGTGTTCAGTTTGAGAAGTTCTTTATAGATCTTGGATACCAGCCCTTTATCTGTAGTGTCATTTGCAAATATCCTCTCCCATTCTGTGGGTTGCCTCTTTGTTTTGTTGACTGTTTCCTTTGCTGTGCAGAAGATTTTATCTTGATGAAGTCTCACAAGTTCATTTTTGCTTTTGTTTCACTAGCCTTTGGAGATGTATCTTGAAAGAAGTTGCTGTGGCCAATGTCAAAGAGGTTACTGCCTATGTTCTCCTCTAGGATTTTGATGGATTCCTGTCTCACACTGAGGTCTTTCATCCATTTTGAGTTTATCTTTGTGTGTGGTGTTAGAGAATGGTTGAGTTTCATTCTTCTGTATATAGCTGTCCAATTTTCCCAGGACCATTTATTGGAAGAGACTGTCTTTTTTCCACTGCATATTTTTTCCTGCTTTGTCGAAGATTATTTGACCATAGAGTTGAAGGTCCATATCTGGGCTCTCTATTCTGTTCCATTGGTCTATATATCTGTTTTTGTGCCAGTACCATGCTGTCTTGGTGATCACTGCTTTGTAATATAGCTTGAAATCGGGCAACGTGATGCCCCCAGCTTTGTTTTTCTTTTTCAGCATTTCTTTGGCAATTCAGGGTCTTTTCTGATTCCACACAAATTTTAGGATTGTTTGTTCCAGCACTTTGAAAAATGTCATTGGAATCTTGATCAGGATGGCGTTGAAGGTACAGATTGCTCTGGGGAGCATAGACATTTTAACAATGTTTATTTTTTTTAAGATCAGGAACATGACAAGGATGTCCACTCTTGTTCAACATAGTACTAGAAGTCCTAGCAACAGCAATCAGACAACAAAAAGAAATAAAAGGTATTCAAATTGGCGAAGAAGAAGTCAAACCCTCTCTCTTCGCAGATGACATGATACTTTATGTGGAAAATCCAAAAGACTCCACCCCCAAATTACTAAAACTCATACAGCAATTCAGTAATGTGGCAGGATACAAAATCAATGCACAGAAATCAGTTGCTTTCTTATAAACTAACAATGCAATTGTAGAAAGAGAAATTAGAGAAATGATTCCATTTACAATAGCACCAAAAACCATAAGATATCTCGGAATAAACCTAACCAAAGAGGTAAAGGATCTATACTCTAGGAACTACAGAACACTCATGAAAGAAATTGAAGAAGACATAAAAAGATGGAAAAACACCCCATGCTCCACTACATTTTTTTAATGGATAGAACTGTTTTCTGGGAACACTAGTGGATTTGTGAATTAATCTTGCAACTTGCAGAATTTCTATTTTCTCATAGTTTATCTGTAATTTTCTTGAATTTTCTAATCATATTGTCTACAAGTTAAGGCCATTTTATCTCTGGTTATCTTTTTTTTTTTTTTTTAATCATGTGTTTGTTTTTCTTACTGCATTGGCCAGGACTCTTGGACAATGTTGAATAGTAGGGGTGACACCAGGCCTCCTTGGCTTCCTCCAGATCTTAAAGGGAATGTTTCTAGTATTTCATCATAGAGAGGCCATGCAGCATATTGGTTAAAAATGCAACTCTGGGTCCAGTGGATTTGAAATTAGGCTCTGTCACTTAGAAGTTGTGTGACTTGGGATGTATATATATATTTATATTTCTTCTTTCTCTCTCTGTGTATATAGATAGATATTTAAATAATGCCTATCACAAATTAAATCCTGAATAATTACCAAATAATGATGAAAATAACAATGTTTATTGCATATATTTTTTTAAAGATTTTATTTATTTATTTGACAGAGAGAGACCGAAAGCAGGAACACAAGCAGGGGGAGTGGGAGAGGGAGAAGCAGGCTTCCTGCTGAGCAGGGAGCCTGATGTGGGACTCGATCCCAGGACCCTGGGATCATGACCTGAGCCGAAGGCAGACGCTTAACGACTGAGCCACCCAGGCGCCCTGTTTATTGCATATTTTTGATGAAGCCTTTATATACTTGAGAACATTTCTTTGTATTTCTACTTTTCCTGAGTTCTCTCATAGTTGAAGGTTGAATTATATCAAATGCTTCTTCTTCACTTAATAAGAGATGATATGCCTTTTGTAATTAATATTAAAAAATTGTGGATTAAATTGATTTTATTCCAACTGAAACATCTTTGTATTCCTGGCCTGACAGTAAACAAATCTGGATGTGATATTTCATTGTTATTGTTATTGTTGCTGTTGGTACACCATATATTAAAATATTTTAATTATTTTTTTGCATCCCCATTTATAAGTGAAATTGAGCTATATGTTTTATTCTTGCACTGCCTTTTTATA
This sequence comes from Mirounga leonina, assembly GCF_011800145.1. Lineage (NCBI taxonomy): Eukaryota > Metazoa > Chordata > Mammalia > Carnivora > Phocidae > Mirounga > Mirounga leonina. Next base: position 18,503,338 of record NW_023270433.1, on the reverse strand, counting down.
TTTTGAACAGGAGAGGAGTTCTTTCGTCCTTGAAGATTAGTAAAAAGTGATCATGAATTCATTTAGTCATTTTTTTTTTGTATGAAAATACGGACTACCAATTAAACTTATCCAATATCTAAGTTTGTGCAGGATTTTGATTTGTACTTGAGTCAGTTTTCATAATTTACAAGATTCCCCGAAAGTTTTTTATTTCTATTACATTTTCAAATTTGTGTATTTGAAAATACACAAAATTGAAAAATCTACAAAAAATAGTATAAATTTTCTCTTAATTTCTTATGATTTAAAAATATTCTTTTTTTATTTTTATTTATGTCTGCACTTTGTTACTACATTTTTTGTGATCTCTCTCTCTCTTTTCTTTTTTTTTCTAGTTCATTCTTGCTGGGGTTTTATTTATGTTATTTTATGAACCAGAGTTGAGTTTTGTTTGATTATCTCTTTTGATTCTTTGTCTTCTTTTTCATTAACATCAAATGTTTCCCTCTTTTCATTCTTCTAATTTTTACTGTTTTTTCTCCTGTACTTTCTTGGGTTGAATGCTTAACATTATTTTCAGTCTTACTTTAAATGTGCTTTAGAGAATAAATTTTCCTCTAAGTACCACTTTTTTGGCAACTCAGAAGTTTTGATATTTAGGAGTATTTTCAAATTTTCCAAACATATATTTTAAAAACTATATTCTTAATTGTTGATTTTGTATTTGATTGTAGTTTAGAGGTACTTTGGCATAATTCCTAATTATAATCAGTGACCATAAAAGCTACAAAAAGGAGTTATAGTCTCTAAATGTGTCACAAGATATACAATAAGCAGTATATTTAAAAACGTATAATACAAATCTAAAAGCTTTGGTCTTCTCATGTCATATTAGACACATTTACAAAGGCAAAATTCTAAAGTACCAGTGAGAAGAGAGGACCTATGCTTGCCCGTTGGTTTTCTCAATCAGCAGACCCTCCCTCCCCCCACCCAACACAACAGCTGACTTCTTAGCTCCAGAGCAGGCCATCATTTAAACTTCACATGTGTGAACCAGTAGCATTTTTAAAGAATCACTTTGATTGCAGAATAACATACACACAGAAAAGTACACACATCACAAGTACACAGATCAATGAATTTCCTCAAAGGGAGTCCCCTGTGGAGCCTGCCTCTTTCTTCCCAGATGAAGCAACTAACATTAACAGCAAACCCAAGCCCTCTACTGTCCTTCCACTCACAGCTCTGCCCAACCCCTGGGATAACTGTATCTTGCCTTCCAACCCTATAGACTAATTGTGCTTGTTTCTGAACTATGGGTTCTTTTCTATCTGTCTTCTTTGGCTTATCATTATGATGTAAAATTCATCAATGTTGCTGTGTGCAGTTAACTCTGATTGTCAATATAGTATCCATATATATCCAGATAGATAGATGGATGACTAGAGACTGTATATCTCTGTGTCCAGATAGGTAAGTGAATGGACATAGATGGAAAGATTGCTTTTTTGTAAGGAATTGTCTCAGCAGTTGGCTAAGCAAGTCTCAAGTCCCTAGAAATGGAATGTCACAAGTAAGCCAGAACATCAAGCTGTTTAGTCTCTGAGCTGAAGGAGTTCCTAAGATCTCTTTTAAGGGGCTCACCTGATTAGGTTAGGCCCACCCAAAAGAATCTCCCTTATGATTAATTTATAGTTGACCGATGAAAGACTTTAATCACATCAGCAAAATCCCTTCACAACAGATTCTAGACCAGTGTTTGACTACCTGGAGACTCTACTGTGGTCTAGTCATATTGACAACATCAAAAGTTCATCACTACAGCAACTTTTTTTTTCTTTTTTTAATGGTACATGAAATAAAGATGCATCTTAAAATTGATAGTGTCTTGAATCTGATGGAAGACATTATCTTACAACTGAATTTTTACTCTTCTTATTACTCTACCAGTCTGATACAGATATATCCTATATTAAATTTTAAAACTCATTGTAATTATTATTGTTTATTTACAAATTTTCTATTAGATTCCTTTTTTGTTCACTATTCCTGCTGCCACTTACCTACTTCTGGTTCAGAATTTTTTGTTCTTTATTACCTCTTTGAGTATTACAATCCTACTTAATGAAAGTCTTTTATTAGATTAGAAAATTGTCCTTTGTTATTTACCTCCTGGTTATTATTCCATTCTTGATTTTTATATGGTTTGATGTTATTTTTAATTTTTATTTGGTTTTGGTTTTACAGTTTGAATGGTGGGCTTTCTTTTCTTAAGATTAGCTCCTTCATGTGTTTTGTAATTTGATCTTGCAGGATTATCTTAGGTAGGAGTTCTATTTTGTTCTGATATATTTCCCTCTTCTCTAGAAGATCTGTGACGTTTTCTTCCATCAGATTCTGGGTCTGCTATCCAAAACTGTGTTTTCTGTCAACCATTTGAGATTCCTGCTCCACAGACACAGTGGAGATATTCTGGTCCAGTTACCTGAGGGAGCATACGGCTTGGTTCAGCTGGATTCCTGGCTGGAGGGATGGATCCCCATACGCCCCCCTATTTTTACCAGGCACTGGCCACATCGCCAATGATTTTCAGTCCCTTCCTAATAACAGAGGCCCATGATCTGCCTTTTGCTTTTCAGCAGGGAGCCTGACTGAAGTCTTGAGCCTTTCCTCCTGTGAATGTTTATTCCCTGTTCTTCCCACAGTAGAAATCCTGAATGCCTCTGCCTGCTTTGGACTGAGGGCCCAGAAGGCTGTAGCTTCAGCCCATTCTTACCTCACTTTTATTCTATTTCTCAACAGAGACATTTATGGTGGGGTTGAGGCCAGCTATGTGTTTCATTTCCTACCTGGCAGGACTAGTGGTATTCCCTAAACTCCAGCTCTGCGTGTCACCTCCCTGGTGATAACATTTCACTGTGTCCCCAGTGAACTTAGACTGAGTGAAAATGCATTACCAGACTTTTTAAGACCTTTATTCACCTGGCCTCTGTCCCCTATTTATATGGAGTTGCTTCTAATTCCCTAAATTGCACCTGAATTGCTCTTACCACCAGGCTTTGACTCAGTCTCTTTCTCTGTCTGATACACCTTCACTCCTCTGTCCAGTTGGTACTTAATCCTCCTGATCTTTCTCATCTCCCCCTAATGTCCCTTCCTCCCCTGCTCCTCATTCCCTGCATTTCCATTCCCCCCTCCCCCACTTCCCAGATGATAATGCTCATCTCATTTCCTCGCAACCACTTTCTCCTCAATCTCTCTCCTCTACCGAAGCTTCTTGTGAGAGGCTCCTGTCTCACCCCTTCAGTCCTTAATCCCTGCACAGAGCACATCATAGATACCTAGTGAATGTGAGAAGGAATAAATGAAAGGAGATGCAATTCTCCAATTCATTTCATTCCTTCCTTGCTGCCCAGAAGTAGCCCTGGCATGTGACTTGGAGGAAAGAACCATTCTATCTGCACCACCCCTAGCTGACTGGTCCCCAGGGCTCAGCCTTGAATTCCACGAAGGAAATCAGAGCCTCCTGATGTGATGGACAGGGAGGTGCTAGGATTCCGGTGTGGAAGTGGGGGGGTGGGGGTCCAGAGAGGTGAGTAAGCATGTCCAGTGCTCTGTGACAAAGATACCCCTTCACCATTGCCTCATCATGTTGTGGGGGAGCAGAACACAGGCTCCCCAGATCTGCCACGACTCGTGGCTCTGTGGTGGCAGTCAGAGTGCACCCCCACCTCTTGAACTCACTAATCCTTGCAGATTCACAGGCGAAAGCTGATCTGAGCTCGGGGGGCCAGGGGAAGCAAAATCACCCCTCCCAGTTCAGTGCATTTGGACATAAGCCCGTGACCTTGGCAGAAGCCAGTTGGTGCTGGGGAATCTGAGTTCTCTGTATCGATCACCAGAGCAGCTGTTGAGCCTGGCTTTCAAGATCATCTCTCACAGGGAGCTTTCAGTGTGCTAAAATCTCCCTCAATCCCTCTCCGCCACCATTTTTATATGCAATTTAGTTAAAACACTTGCCTTTCATGTGTAGGCCAAGATGGTGACTTCATATAAAGGTCAGGAAATGGGGAAGCAAGAAACTTCCTTGAAAGATTTAAAATAACTTATTTTTAGTAATAATAAATGGTAAATTGAAAGATTTAAGATGAAGAGCCTGATAGTTTGATAGGTTGGAATTTGTGACGTGTAGGAATTGTTGCCAATTGTTCCTGGGACTTGAGTAGTTTTGTCCTTGCATTTTCTTTATCTACTATGTTTTATTTGCTATCCTTCCTTTAGAATGGAGGTATGTGTCAACTTTCAAATTTCCTTTTTCATACTGTGGTAATGGATTGGAATTGAGCTGTATGATTCCTCTTTCTTGAAATAATCCTCCATTCAGCTGTGCAATATGAGACCCTCTTCAGGCTAAAGATCCGGTGAGAGGAAGAGAGTCACGTTAGCTGAGTAATCTAGAATATCCTGTGGGTATTTTGAAGCCTATTTGTAAGAGATGCAGAGGACTGCTTTGGGAAGAGTGTCAGCTTAGGTAGGAACATAGCCTGCCACAATCTTTACCCTACTGCTCACCAGCCATGTGGCCTTGGGAAAGTCATTTAATAAATGCAAGCCCACCAACTGTCAAGGTGTTAGTTTAGCTACCTGTAAATGGGAAGCTGGGTTAAGTTAAGAGTAGTCAGTTCAATGGCTTGTAGAGAATAAGAAGGGAATTTAGGAAAACAGAGGAATGGCAAGGACCATGGTTAATAAGGGATCATGTATAGCCAAAACATAACTCTAGCACAGGGTTACTGTGGACAAAAGTAGACCAGGCATTGTCAACACTTCTAATTATTTCAAGGGAAACCTCATATCTAGATTTTTATGTGAAATATCCTGATTTCACATCTAATTAACAACTCATTAAAAAAATAAAACAAACTAGCAATGCCCTGTTTAGTCCAAGCAGATGTATCTGTGGCTGAACACAGCCTGTGGATAGTTAGCTTGCAACCTTGGGGTGGGAGTGGGGGGTATATGACCCTTGACCCAAGATTCACTATCCGTCTTCAAAATCAGCTAACATGCCTGGACCCAGCCCCAGAGTGGGTGTCTGGGAGCCCAGTAATTGGCTGCAGCATCAGCTTCCTGTTGGAGGCTGGGGAGAAGTCTTGCCCTGAGAGAGGGTTGGATTTCTCCTAAAGTTTGGAAGGCCAAAGGGAGTGTCTGCTTGTGCAATATGGGGGGGAATTATACTGTGCTGTGGACCAGGCCCTCTTGATCTGAACCTTCACTCTGCCAAAAATGCTTAGCTGGCCTTGGTTACATTCTCTCCCTTCTCTGACACACAGTTGTTGCCCTCTCTGTAAAACTGTAACTTTAGGTTGGATCACTATTTCTCAAACTTTAGTCCCTGGTGTATCACAATGTGGAAGCCAGTCACCTGGGTGATCTTTATCTCCTCTTATCCACCCCTTGTGGGGGCCCTCCCCTACTGAACAGAGTTGATTTATGTGACTAACTAGATATTGTGGAGGTGACAGCCTGTGACTTCTGGGGCCAGCTTCATAAAATACACGGATGTTTCCACACTGACCTTTCAGCTCACTTGCTGTGGGGATGCACCAGCAGACATGCCATGAGGATACTCAAGCAGCACTGTGGAGAGACCCACATGCTTAGGAACGGCCAGCACTGACTTGCCGGCCATGTGAGTGAACCACCTGGGAAGCAGATCCTCCGGCCCCAGCTGAGCCTTCGGATGACTGTAGCTCTGCCTGACATCTTGACTGCAATCTCATGACAGACCCTGAGCCAGAACCCCCCCACCCAAATTCCTAGCCTTCCAAAACTGTGAGAGGTAAAAACACTTATTATTGCTTAAGCCATGGAGAAATAATTACCTAATACACAATCATGATCAATGCTATATCTGCCTACCATCAATTCTATTACATATTTTTCCAGCTTTATTGAAGTACAACTGACTAATAAAATTGTTAGAATTTAAAAATGTACATCGTGGTGATCTGATATACATATACATGGTGAAAGTTTTCACACTACCTAGTTTATTAACACCATCCACTCACATACTTATACCTTTGTGTGTGTGTGTGAGAACATTTAAGTTCTACTCTCTTATCAGATTTCAATTATATAATATAATGTTGTCAACTAGGTCACCATGTTTTATATTAGATTCTCAGACTTTATTTATCCTATAGCAGGGAGTTTGTATCCTACTAACTTCTCCCTATTTCTCCCACCCCCTCAGCCTCTGGTAACCACTTCTCTACTCTCTGTTTCTTTGAGTTTAACTTGTTTGTTTGTTTTAGATTCCACATATAAGGGATACCATGCAGTATTTGTCTTTCCCTATCTGGCTTATTTCATTTAGCATAATGCCCTCAAGGTTTATCTATGTTGTGACACATGCCTATTACATATTAATGCATTTCTTGAAATGGTTTATTCTTTTAATTTGCATACATTTATTTTAAAAGGAGAAGTTTTTATGCTTGTAAATGGAAAATAAACATCTCTAGTAAACAAAAAATAACTCAAAATCTAATTTTCTTTCAATCTAACTTCTGTCTAGATAATGTTGCCTGTAGAAAGCTCTAAGCCTCAGGCACCTTGTTTCTTTGTTAATAAAGGAGATGAACAAGAGTTGAAGGGATGTTAAAGGCAAGCTGACACCAAATTAAGCCTGCGTCTTTGAAATAAACCAAAGGATTGAAAGGAAACTGAGCACAGAATAACTTTCTCATAATGAGATTTGATATTAAAATGCACCCCCCCCATACCGCCAAACATTTTTCAGGTCTGCAAAGGAATGTTGTTGGTGGGGGGTTTTCCCTTCTTCTAGGAAAACTTGATAAGAAGATCCATGCTTTTATCCAGTTCCAAAACATTTTAAGATAGCACATAATTTCTATTTGTATAAAGTGAGATCACTTATGATAAAGCCCTATACAATAGCCCGCCCCAGTCTTAATGTTGCTACCAATATCCTACCTTTTGGTTATAAAAGATGTACCATTTTAAAAGCCCTGCCCCATCCACTGAGCTCTTGGAGTAACCAAGAGAGTAGGCCTGTCCAAAGATCATCATGCCTAAATTGGCAATTCAGGAGGCTGAAGCCCTGAGAAGGGACAAAAGGCATCCACAACTTCTCAGGAGTTAGTAGGGCTGGGGTCAGAATCTGCGTTTCTTGACTCCTCATGCCTTATGTTGTCTACACAGAATCAATTTCCCGGCCTCTTCACATGTGGGGTTTGCACCCCAGCTGGATCCTTGAGCAACCCTGGCACATCAGGGCCTGAAGAAAGGGTGCCACGGCAGAGTCAGGGATGGTCTGGAGGCCCAGCAAATGGTTGTTAAAGTAAGGATATCTAAGGGATCTGAGATGCTGAGAAGACAGCAGTGTAGGCTGGAACAGACAAGACTAGAGAAGCAGCCACCTCTGCATCCTGGAGGCTATGGGAACTCGGAGATCCCATCTGCCACGTCACAAAGGAAAGAGCACCCACAAATGTGTATGTGCACACATAAACACGCACATATATTCTAATACCCCTGGGATATCAGATGCACCCCAGACAATGCCCCAGCCCCCATGGAGATGCTAAACTGTGGCCTTCAAATGAACACACATCCCTTGGTCTCTTTAACTCCTTGGGCAACTCCCCAGCCCCCCGTCACCACTTGGCTGTATGATGCTTTTCAATTTCTATTAAAAAAAAATACTTCTGAGTCTTCATACGTCTTGGATTTGTCCAGGACTAAAGAGAGAAAAGTATATTTTGATGCACAAGAATGCATAGAGTCTTGTTCTCTACCACGTCAAGTAGAATTTTTGTGAGTACTGGGTGACAAAACAGAGCAGATGGAAAGCAAACATGCTAAAGCAGTTTGATGAAATAGCGTGGCAGCTATTTCTGGATCTAAAAACATGCCTGCTTTCTCTGTTTGTTCTTTGTCCCATTTAAACACTGATCACTAGAGCTAGTAATTAATTGCATTTTCCTAAGACATTCTGCAGGTCCTGGGAACACAGATGAAGACTCTGATCTTCTCCTTCGACCAGAGGGGAGAGACCAAGGCACAGAGAGGACTAAGGCATAGTGCAAGTGATGTCAGTGAGTGAGTCATTAGCAGACAGGGACTAGTTGATTGTATAAAGGAAGTCCCATTTTGCAGAGGAAGCACGTTTTGATTATTTTTCTTCTTTTATTAGTTTTAAATTGCTAATGCATCCCCCTACCACTCCACCTCTCCTCAAGTTTGGAAACCAATGACATTCCAGGGAGGCAGAATTATGTTGATAAAGGGCTTGTTTCAGGTTTCAGACTTGAACCTATTTTACAATTTGCTTATAAAACTCTGTAAGTTGCCCTAATGGTGAAAGGTTGATGCTGTCAAATGTCAAGGGACATTCAGATGTCTCTGAGCCTTTCCTCTCCTCCTGCCACCCAAAGACACAGGTCTTTCCTGGCAATTGAACAGTCTCCTCACTACTTTCTGGGGTCAGCACACGATCTGTTCAGCCAGTTGTCAGACCCAGTGAGTCAGCAAAGCAAAGTGGCTGGCCCAACACTGTGTCAGTCACCAACCAGAGAGCAGAGGCAGGGCTCTTGCACCAGAAGCCAGGGAGAGGGAGTCATGCAGAACCACGGAGATCCTAAAATGTCATCTCCCAGAACCCAAATCAGAGACAAAGACCCAGGGACATCATTTCATAGTCTGTTTCTGCTTCTGCTATTCTTCTTTCTTATTTGATCTGATCCTTAATCAGTTGAGCCTTAAGAGGGAGGGTATGAGAATGGATCTATTACTTGTAATATTTCTCACCAATTTGAGGTAGAAAAGCTAGCTCAGACCGTAACACTTTGCCTGATACAAACTTATTTCAGCATAAATCAGAGTAAAGAGTCAAGTCATTGAATTCTAGCCACATCCTAAAGTATGGGTCTTACTCAACAGCTCAACTATACAGTCTATATCAGAAAAATGGCTTTTGTCAATGGCAGCCAAACTCTAAAACAGCAAAACTTTAGAGAGTACCATTTTTAATGCAATATTTTAAATTTCAAATATGCATAATTATTTGAGCAGAATAGTTAAGTGTTATCAGAGACATTTATGAAGAAATGATAATGATAACAAGAATAATGTATTTATACCAGCTAACATTTATTAAGCACATACTATGCTATGTCCACCCACAGTGCTGAGAAATTCCCTTGCCATGGATGCTACCTCCTTGGCTCCATCAATTCTAAATGATTTTGTTTCAAATTTCAGGGACTTTTATAAGGTAGTTATGACCATCTTCAAAACCATTGATTAATTCGGCAGATATTTATTGAGTGTCTATTACATCCAGGCATGGTTCTAAGCCTTTGGGATCCAAAAAATTTGGATAAGACATATATGCCTCTTGTCCTTGTGCTTATTGGGGAGAAAACATTAACCACAAAATGATTCTGTTAGAAATGATACAAAGTGATGAGAAAGAGAATAATGAGGGAATTGAGTTCTTCAAAGAGGATATGGAGGAAGTACTCTTTCTATAAGGTGAGTTTGACAGGTGAAAAAAGTGTGATGACTGCCCCAGGCCAACCTCTATGGTGGGCAAAATGTTGGCATGTTCCAGAGGCTGAAAGACAACCTGTGTGACTAAGTGATGGTAGAGAGAGTAAGAGGAGGCTGAAAGGTCAGGAGAAACCAGGCTGACCAAGGACATTCAGATCTCCTCTCTGAGCCCTTTCTTTCCTCCTGGCCCCCGGTATGGAGTCCTGTAGGTTCTGGGGGGAATTGAGAGGAAATGAGGCATGGAGGCATCAAGTCTCTTTTCTAAGGCCACACAGCTTATAAGAGCTAAAGCACAAAAGAGCCAGATGGAGATATGTATGTATGTATGTATGTATGTATCTATCATTATACATATTAATATATATCTCTGTCTCTCTCTATATCTCTATTTCTCTATCTACCCATCAGCTACTATGAGTTAGGAATGCTAGGCTCAAGATATGTGGCAATAAACACAACTGTCAAAGTTTCCACTCTCATGGATCTTCCTTCAGTAAGTGAAATAATGCAATCTAAAGCAGAGACAAGGGATGTAGAGTGAAGGGGGGGCTCTTTTAGATAAGGTGCCTTATATAGAGGATACCTCTATAAGCAGAGGTATGAATTAATGAGGAAGCAGCCATCAAGTCTATGTTCTACTTTAAAAAAAAAGATTTTATTTTTTTATTTGAAAGAGACAGAGAGAGAGAGCATGTGCAAGTGTGCATGGGCGGGGAGGGGCAGCAGACTCCTTGCAGAGCGGGGAAGCCCAATGTGGGACTCTATCCCAGGACCCCGGGATCATGACCTGAGCCAAAGACAGATGCTTAACTGACTGAGCCACCCAGGTGCCCCTATGTTCTACTTTGAGAGAGCTTTGTAATTAGCATTTTCAAACTAAGGAAAACATGATTGTCTTCATGGGGTAGTTTGAAACACATCACGATTATTGTGCATATCTACGTGTCTTTGTGTGTGTATCTTTGGTCAAATCCTTTTCCAGATCAGAGACAGCAAGAAAAGGTTGGCCTAGGCTGTGTAAGCAAGAACAATTTGGAGACTTCAGATTAAAATTTTTTTTGCTAGGTTTGGAGAGTCATGGAGACAGTGTTCATGAAGGGAAAAGGACCTAGCTGGATGGAAGTTCACGTGTGTTTGAGACATGGAGAAATTCAGCCTTTTGTGCCTGCATACCAGGCATCAGTTATGGACAGACCATTATGGCATTTTGGTAGAATATTCTTTTTTTCTCATTCAGAGCAGACTTCCATAAAAGAGTGACAGATTGATGAGCCCAGCAATAGCCAATAGAGATTCATGGGGAAGACCAAATGTTGGAGTCTGGATAACTGTACTATATTGCCATAAAAGACTGAAGATGAAGCCATACTCCCCTCCCTTTCCATTTCATTCTTTCTCTATCTTTTTTTCTTTTTGCCCAAAGACTTTCTGTTGCTTAAAAAGATTTAATATAGAGTAGAAGGCTGAACACAAGATTATCTGTTGTAATATAAGGTAAGTAGCAAAGGACCATTTTTCATGTTAAATCTTTGGAATGTCTAGATATACATGAGAAAATAAAAGGCACAGTTGTTCTTTTTTATGGCTGACAAGTGGAGTAAGCCATTCAGGATTAAATTTGACAATCTACAGGTCAGTTCCAACCATTTCAAGCTTTTTTATGGCTATGGCCAAGATACTTCAGAGGGTTCTAGATGATTTATTGGGTCTTATGCAGTTATTCAGAAAAGAAAGATGGTGTGCTTTTGACCTATTGTTCTGGAAACTGCTCTCACATCTATCCATGCTTCTGTCCATCCATCCTGAAGCCATTTGTGGAATATTATGAATGACACAGAGATGAATAAGGCATGATCTCTGTTCCCAAAAAGCTCACAGTGCAGTGACAAACAAATAGGAAATTACAAAAAAAAAAAAAAGTAGAGTAAATGCAGAATGGCAGTAAGGATCACATGCTTTGGCACGGGCAGGGGTGGGGGGGCGGAAAGAATCTCAAATAGGATTAGGGTGCTTGAGGACAGTTTTTTATAAACATTGATGATTACGTTCATCCTCAAATAAGAATGTGTGGGAGTTGTACAGGCAGAAAAGATAAGAAGTTTTCCAAGAAAAAGGAATTGTGTAAGCCAGTGCCTAGGCACAGGAGGACAGATGAGCAAGACTTATTCAGGGAACCACAGGAAGTTGGCTGGCACAGCTGGAGTCCAGACTGCATATTTGGTCAATGGTAAGGGTGGGTATAGAGGGGGGAAGAGTGGTCAGTAGGGAAGCTTAGGAGTATTCAAGGCAAGGTTATGAGAGACCAGGGCACAAATGGAGTGAACTTGGATTTGATGCTGATGGCTATGAGACATCGTGACCATATTTTAAATCAAAATTATCTGGCCAACATTTTTGGAGTTGCACTGGGTTCTTACAGAATAGTTATTATTGAGTGGTAGTTTGTTTGCAATGATTATCCCTGTAGAGTGGGGCTAGAGTAAATTATCAGATGTTATGGGGTTTGAGGATGCCACTTAATTCTTTGTGTGTTGGTCCTAAAGGTGTGAGTAGTCCTTTTATGGACCCTTCCTAGATCAAATAATCTCAACATGAAATCTTGCAGGTAGCTGGAAAAGGAAAGGGGGAGGGACTTCAAAAACTAAAAGGTCTCCATTACACTTCTACGTCATGTGTAAATTTCTGTCATATATCAGTTACTCTGGAAACATGGCCATGGTCTGGTATTATTTCTCACTCATGAAGGGAATGCTTTTGTTTTGAATCCTCAACAGTGCCTGGCCCAGTGCCTGGACAGAGAAGATGCTCAGTTAATGCTTTTTTTTTTTTTAATTTTTTTTATTTTTGGAGATTGATTTTTATTTAGATACTTATACTGACTACATCCATTTAGTTATGTGCTTTTAATAATGGATAAGGGTACAAAGGGCATCTTTACAGATAATATTAAAAAGCAGATACACTAGATTGTGATTAAATGACCATGGCTTCTCACAATACTTCATTCTCTTCATATTTATTATACAAATTACATTTCTCTTTCATAAGGGTATTGAGAGTTTCTGTCAAGATTTTTGTAAGAAAGTTGCTATTCAAAATTTAGCTGTATTTTTTTAAGATCTTCAGCTAATCAAGAATAATTTTCTGTATCTTAATTTTCATCTCAATATTTAATATTTTCCAAGAAGACAAACTGCTAAGAGTTGAACTTATAGAAAGCCTGGTAGACGCTCAGTTAATGCTTAAGAAGTTGATTCTGGGGCGCCTGGGTGGCTCAGTCGGTTGAGTGACCGGTTCTTGATTTCAGCTCAGAACATGATCTCAGGGTGGGACTGAGCACTGTCTTGGGCTCCATCCTCAGTGCTAAATGAATAAATGAATCTTATAAAAAAAAGAAATTGATTTGTTAATGACCCAAACCAAGCTGTAAAAAGGCTCATTTGAACATTTAGTGAGTCACATGTGTTAAGGAATACCAGGATTAAGAGCAAAAAGTAGGTCATGACAGCAATATAGCAACAGCTTATCATTTCCTGGGGATCTACTCTAAGCTAAGGCATGGTGTCAGACTCTCCATACATCACCTGACTTAATTCTCACCACTTCCTCACTGCTCAGTATTGCAATTCTCAGATGGGAATATTGAGGTTGACTGTGGTGACCCAACATTCTCAAGGTTGCACAGATGAAGAAGAGAAAAGTAGGACGTGAACCCAGGGCTACTTGGTGGTAAAGTTCATGCCTTTTCTCTCCTATTGCTGTTTCCACATATTTCTAGGTGTTTCTTGTGAAAGGGGAAGCACATTTGTTCCCCTGGCTCCAGAGGAGAGAAAGCAGACCACAGTATCTTCCATGGTAGGAAGGAGGAGGCCTTTGGCAGGACTTTACGACCACCTCGGCTCTCAGAGAACAGAACTGACTTTTCTGTAAGGCTGTGGCCCCTATCCCTGAAGATGAGACCTTGATGGGAAAAGTGGACAAGCACCTCTTAGGGAACTTGTAGAATAATTCCTATTCTGGCTGGTAGAATAAAAAATATATATACTTCCATCTCTAAGATCTTGAGATATTCTTTGGACAGTGACAGCAGTTCCTGATCTGGAAAATATTTCACATTAGACAAAATACTTGCACAGAGCATCTTATTTGATCCCAAGTGGACTCCATTTGGGGATGATGTAGCTGTTGCTCAGAGAAGTAGTATGATTTGCCCAAGGATACAGAGAGTGAGTGGAGGACTTGGAAAACAGACCTGGCTCAAATAATTCCAAGACGAGTGCTCCTTCCCCTATGAACAGTCTACTGCATTGGAGCAAAAATCCAGGTCTATGGTAAGTATCACACAAAGGGTACACTCCCTTCCTGTAATGAGCATGGGCCACACACTGAGGCTATTTCTGCTCGTCCCTTTCTATGTGGGTCAATATCCCTGAGGTCTGGACTTCCCTCTGGGAACAAAGCATCCTTTAGGGTCTTCCTTAACCATCCTCATCAGTGTAATATGTTGTTTCCTGTCCAACTGCCCCATTTCTATTGTCAATTTATGCTTCCAGAGATGCCTGAGTGCTGATTCTGACCCCAATTATTCCATGTCTAGGATATTCTTCCTGACGTGTTGAGTATAGGACACAAGTCTAAGTCCCCCACTTAGGCAGCCTAGAGCGGCCAAGCCCTGCTTGGCCAGGAGCACGCTGACTCCTGACTATGGAAAGTTTGTCTGTGCGCTAAGTGTAAGCAGATGTCCCCAGCTGCCAGATCGTGTGGCCATATGAAACCAATCACCCACTCTGCACAAACATGTATCATCAGGTCAAAGTCTGAAGGTGCAACCAACTCATTCTGTTTCCCATAAAACAGTGCGTGAGGAAGGGGTGGGGGGTTTGGGGAAACTGGCCAGAGCAATCCATCTAAGGGCAAAATTTATGTGGTTTGATGGTATAAGAACAGTGAAATTGGGCCAAAGGAAGTGCTGCTCAAAGTTATGGTGGACACTCAGAATGGTCCCATGACATTATCTGAGCACTTTCAATGCTATACATGTGGGGGAACCAAGGTTTGGGGGTGGAAGTGACTTCCTCAACATCTGATAGCAATCTAGTGGCTCAATTAGGGCTTTAACAAAGGTCAAAATGCCAGCCTAGCATCTGTTCCATTATGTCTGGCTGCCTGTGCCATTAGCTTTCTGGTGGGCTTCCATACATGCATCTTCATGTCTCTCTTATTTTGAATCCTGGTGGCTTTGGGGGTGACTTCTCTAAGCCATGTAAACTTTCCTAGAGAATAATGACAATTAATGCTAATTTACTGGGGGTTAATATTGGGTCAGGCTAAATAGTCCATGTACTGTATGGTGCATAATAATCCCCAAATACCAAGAAAGGTCTTTTACTCCCTTATTTTAAAGGATAATTGGAAATGGAAAGAAAGCTGCCCACACAGTTTGCAGGTGGTACAGCCCAGGCTGACATCAAGATGGACTCCAATCGGCAAAGTCATAATCAATTGACTAGCAGTGGAAGATGGCTGGGTGATCAACATTCATCCACTGGGAAGGAACTTTTTCAGCATCTATTAGATGCCTGGCAGCATATGTGGTTTTTTGTTTTTTGTTTTAAAGATTTTATTTATTTGACAGAGAGAGAGATAGCGAGAGCAGGAACACAAGCAGGGGGAGTGGAAGAGGGAGAAGCAGGCTTCCCGCCGAGCAGGCAGGCCGATGTAGGACTCGATCCCAGGACCCTGGGATCATGACCTGAGCCGAAGGCAGACGCTTAACGACTGAGCCACCCAGGCGCCCCAGCATATGTGGTTTTAAAGATGCCCATGACACTAGTCCATCCCCCTACAGGAACAGTCTAGTGCTGGAAACAGTCTAGTGTGGAAACACAAACAAACTCTTACTTTGTGTAGAAGTGGTGTTAAGGAGATGGCAGATCAGGTACAAGTGGAATAGAGTTGCAGATGCACACAAATTTGCTCAAAAAGTAAGAGATGGTTTATCAAAGGAAGTGCCACTTCTCTGTCAAAGAGTGGTTGACATGCAAATCAGAAGCTGACAATATGTGTCAAGAGATGGGTTGTGAAAACGTAGGGAACTACATATTGTTAGGTATTATTGCTGGTTTGTTGAAACGTGAGTGGGAAGCTTAAGCTCTGATATCAAATATACAGATCATAAGGACTTTGAATATTTTGCCAAAGGAGGGGCTTTTTTGCCTTGTTTTTATTTTTGTTTTGTTTTGTTTTTTCCTGAGTCCAACTGGGAACCATGGATAGGTTTTAAGCAAAAGAGGAACACAACTGCCATATCATTTAGGATTAGGCTTGACAGCTAATAATGGAAAACTCCAAATTAATACCAGTTTTAAAACAACAGAAGTTTCTTTTTCTTTCTTTTTTTTTTGAGATTTTTTATTTATTTATTCATGAGAGAGAGAGAGAGAGAGAGAGAGGCAGAGGGAGAAGCAGGCTCCCAAGGAGCAGGGAGCCCGATGCAGGACTCGATCTCAGGACCCTGAGATCACAACCTGAGCCGAAAGCAGGCGCTTAACCATCTGAGCCACCCAGGTGCCCAGAAGTTTATTTTTCATGTAAAAGTCTGGAGTAATGTAGTCCAGAACTGGTCTAGTGGCTCTTCTCAGGAATTCATGGTCTTTCCAACTATCCCTATATGTGGCTATCAAATTCATATTCCAAACTCATAGTCTAGGCAGCAGGATGGGAGGAGTGATAAATAAGGAAGTGAAGTGTCTTAATCTTCTTGAGCTGCTGTAACAAAATACCATAGACTAGTGACTTATGCATAGCACACACTTATTTTTCACAGTTCTGAGGGCTGAAGTCTAAGATCAGGGTGCCAGCATGGTAGAGCTATGATAAAGGCCCACTTCCAAGCTGTAGACAATTGACTTCTTGCTGTATCCTCACATGGTGGGAGGGTTGGGGAGCGCTGTGGGGTCTCTTTTATAGGAGCACTGATCCCATTCATGAGGCTCCACCCTCAGGACCTAATCACCCCCCAAAGGCCCCACCTCCTAATACTTTCACATTGGGCATTAAGATTTCAACATATGAATTCTGTCTGAGCAGACACAAACATTCAGACTACAGCAGAAAGACTTCATCACTCTCTTAAAGAAGAGTCTCAGAAGCTTGCACAAAACACTTGTGATTTTATTCCATTCATCAGGAATTAGCCACATGTCCATATCCAGCTACAAGGAAGATTGGAAAATGTCTTCACATGGACAGCCATGGGCCTACATAAAAATCAGGTTTTGTATTTCTCCACTAGAACTGGAGAATGGATATGTAGGAAGTTAGCAATCTATGCGACAAGTAGATCTGAAATTTAAAGATCACTCCATTGTCCTTGGAGTAGATGGACAAGGATATAGGCATATGGCTGAAGGTACAAGACTAAGGCTGCTGGTATCCATAGGATTGGAAAGATGCTCTCCCTATACCCTTCCAATTACTTAGGCTTTGACCAATTAAGGAAATAGCTGTCTTACCTTTATTTCCCCACTACTGAGTCAGAGGTGGATATATGGCTCTTTCAGCAAATGAGTCACGTTCAAGTTTGGGCAAACCTGCCTGGATATGCAGAATCGACCATAATATGAATGTGGCTTGGACTGCACCCTTCATTGACTTAAAATGCTGCTCATTGTAATTTTGACCTCAAATAGATATATGAGATTTCTTATTTTGATCATTTACAGAGCCAGGATAGGGAAGAGGAACTTTTTCATTCATGTTATTCAGGTTAACAGTTCAACATGTTTTGTCCTATGGATATTCACAGAGTTAATTGGTTAAGAGCCTGTGTTTTAGAACCAAAAAACTCCGAATTAAAAATTCAGCTATGGTACTCATCTCGGGCTGATTTCAGTCAGACTTATTAATCACCATGACATATTGCCTTCTTTCTGAGTCTTTGTTAATTTTTAATCTCTTCCCTAAACAGTCTGCCTTCAAGTAAGGTCATAGCAGCTTTGATGAGTGTTATTAAGAGGTGATGGCAGAACAATGGACTTGAAGACACCAGAACATAGCCTGGGGCCCTGACTGCCTCACTTGTCTATCTACCTTCATGCAGTCTCTTTAGAAATTGACTCCTACTCCAGGAAGTATGTCTACTGCCCACAAAAGAAAAAGCACAACACAGATCAATGTTGGCTCACCCAGTCCTCACCATCCTCAATCCACATGCGCTTTGTTTCTCATGTTTTCTCCTAATGTCCTTGTGTTCCTTTTCTTCCAGAATCCATTTTCTCCATCTTACTCAGTTTGTCCTGGTCCTACATCATGGCTTGATTCTTGGCTTTAGTGCTCCTAGGGATATGAAACACTGGGTTTCCCCACAGAGCTACAAGGTTGAGATACAGCATCATGTTTAACAGCAGAGCTGTTGAGATCAGACTGGCCTAAATTTGCTTCTTCCCTCCACAAGTACTAATTCTGGACCTTGAGTAAATCATGTCACTATCCCAAGTCCCTGTTTTCCTTTATCTGTAGGATGGAGGATAATGACAATCCCTATTGTGTATGCTATTGTCAGATCAAATAAATTAATATATAAGTATTTGGTCTAGTGTTTGGGATACAGTAAGTGCAAAAGCAATATTAGCCACTCATGTTAATTTTGGGATTGGGGGATTAAGCAGTAAGGTTGAGGAGTTGGAGGGTCTATATCATGAAGAGCGATTTTATGATGAAGAAGCTAGATATTGGCCAAAAGGAAGAGAGGCTTCAAATAGGACAGTGTTTTCATATCCTATTGCTACTGTAATGAATTTCAACAAATTTTGTGGCTTAAAACAACACAGATTTACTATCTTGAAGTTCTGGAGGTCAGAAGTCGAAAATGTATAGGCCGGGCTGTATTTCTTCTAGAGACTCAATGGGAGAATCTGTTCCCTTGCTTTTTCTGGTTCCAGAGGCTGCCCATATTCTCTGGCTCATGGCCCCACCTCACAATAACCTCTGCTTCCCTTGTCTCATTACCTTATCTGACTCTGACCTTCCTGCTTCCCTCTTATAAGGACTTTTGTGGTTACATTGGGATCAATCAGATAATCCAGGATAATCTTCCCGTTTCAAGATCCTCAATTTAATTATACCTGCAAAATTCTTCTTGCTAAGTAAGGTAACACTTTTGTAGGTTCTGGGGATTATGGTGTGGATATCTTTGGGGAAGCATTATTCAGCCTGTCACAGAGAGTAGCATGGTTATTTTGGGATTTTCCAGGATCATTCTAGTGAGAACAGAGTTGGGGACACAAGTTAAAATGCTACTGTAAGATGGAGGAGAGGGATATGAACATAAGCATTAGAGGCAGTAGGGATGCTGAGGAGAAATGGGTGTTGAAGAACCAGTCTCCCTAGGACTTGGCTAGTATTATGGATGAAACGTTTGCATCTTCCTTCCAGGTTCTTCTGTGCAATCCCTAACCCCCACGGTGATGGTATTAGGAGGTGGAGCCTTTGGGAGGTGATTAGGTCATGAGGGTGGAGACTCATGAATGGGATTAATGTCCTTATAAAAGGGATGGCTATGTGAGGACACAGGGAGAAGTGGGCAGTCTGCAACTGGGAAGAGGGTCCCCACCAGAACCCAACCGTGCTGGCACCTGACCCCAGACTTCCAGCATCCAGAACTGTGAGAAATAAAAGTCTGCTGGTTATAAGCCATCCAGTCTGTGCTATTTTGTTATAGCAGCTCAAGCTGACTGAGATTTGTTGTGAGGATAGGAAAAGGGATTTCTGGATTTCTAGCTCCAGGTTCAGAAAGGATGGTGGAGTCATTAGAAGCTGGCAAAAACAGTGGCAGTGATTGACAAATTGACCAGGCTTTCTGAGAAATCCTGCTTCCTCTAGCCTGTGGCCATACTTTATAAAAGACAGAGGGCAGCCTGGCCTAGAACAGCGTTCCCCACACTCTGCTCATTTTTTGCAACTTTTTCCGTATCAGTTTCAAATTCTGAATCTTCTTCTTTCAATGGTCTCTGGTAAAAGTCGCCTTGTCGAAAGCAATTAGTTTCATGAAACCACAACTCCGATACGCCTACGTATTTTGATACACATACAACTCATACATAATCACTGAAATGGGAATATATATTTTCCACTCACCACCAAAAATTGTCTCACACGTTATCGGCGCTAAGCATGCCACATGTAGACGAATACTGGTGTGATGATAAGAACACAGACTGAGAAATTCAAATCTAGACTCGAATGAGTCACTAGAGTTCCCTGGACTTTGCTTTCCTGATATATGAAAGGAGATAATGCCTAACTTAAAATGGTGTGGTTAGATACTATGGGAAAATGTGGGGAACTGTGCCTCATAGTAGGCACCCAAGCTATGCATATTTATATCATGATCTTCTGATGATTTTTCCTCATATAGTTTAAATAATTGCAAGCCTTTTCATGAGGTCTGCCAGTTAAGTCTGATAAGCCCACTAGAAAATGTACTGTCTTTGCAATTGAGATGGCAAAGTTACTTAAATGTAATGCTATTTATTGTCTCATGAGTCTCCTTTACCTCCCAGACCCTTGGGGTAAAGGGAGTGTAGGGCTTAGGAAATCAACTCATCCTTGTTGACCATGCTGGGAGAGCCTTAGGTCTGGCTCTGCTGGACTTCTGGGGGGAAGCAAACCTGGTTTTCTTTAAGATTCAAAGCAGGAGTTTGAGATGGGAAGCCCTACTACTTTCTGGACTACATTGGAATCATTCCTCTGCTTGTGGTTCTGGGGTTTTTGCTTACAAAGTTCTGGTCTCATGACCCATTTGGGAACATCACTGAGGGACCACAAGATAGAACCACGTGAGTTTTACAAAGTACCCCAGGATCTCTCTCCACTGCACCCCTGGACAGTAGAATAGCATTAGACTCAAAGCAGCATTTGCTGAAGATAGCACTGTTTGCATGAACTTTCCATTGATACATCTGGTTTTCCTTTTGAAAAAGGCCCTCAAACCTCATAAAACTGAAGTCTTTTGAATCAAACCACAAATTCCTTATAGCTAACCTCAGCAAAACTCCCTGCACAATCTGTATACTCAGTCCCTCCTGACCCCATTCCTCTTTTCTCTTCTGTCTTCATTAACTTAGCCGGAGCCAAGTTCACAAGGATAAATCAGTTTTTTAAAAAAATTCACTTCATATTAATAAAAATTATGGATCATTTTTCTGCCTTAGACCTTTGATTTAGAATAGCTGCCATTTATTGAGCTCTAACAATGTGCCAAGTTCTTTATGTAGTATCCCATTTAATCCTACAACAGTCTTGCAAGGTAGGTGGTGTTGTTCCAGTCGTTCCAATGAGGAAAGAGAAACAGAACTCAAAGAACATGCTTGTTGTCTTGCTCCTGCTGGGTGGTGGATCTAGTAACTCTAATCTCATTTGTCAACTCCAGTGTCTTCACCTCCCATAGCTGTCTCTCTACATAACACATTCCTAAGACTTAATTTACAAATATGATTTGATGCTTAAAATAACTCCTCATTTGCCTTGGGCAATTATTACCCTGATTATTGACGTCATGGTGATGCTGATTATTGCTAGGACTAAGAGCTGCTGCTGCTTTCTCAATGTCATGGTAACTGCTTACCACACCTTACATTCTTACAATAATCTCTCGAGGCAAATATTATGACCCCCATTTTACAGACGTGTAAACTGAGATACAGAAAGGTTTGTAAACCTGTCCAAGTGACATAGCCATCGACTCATCGGAACTGCAGATATTAATAAAAAGCAAACCTTTGTCTATGCCTGCACCTTTGAAATGTTTCATATGGTTAACTCATTCAATCCCCATGAGAATCTTGCAAAGTAGATGGCATTATCATCTACACTGTACAAGTGGGGAAACGGAGGCACAGAGAAAGGAAGTGACTACTCAAAGCCACACAGCTAGTCTGTGGGATGAGGGGCTCGCATGGGAACCAGTAGCCCTGGGGCCTGACTCAGAGTTTGTTACCACACCCCCATGTTGCCTGTCTGATTTCAGAACCTCCTTTGCTCTGGACAGGTGTCTGTGTGAGTGGATTTAAACTGTATTTTTCATCCAGTTCTCCATTGGTGACCTCATTGTGTCAAAAGGACAGGACTTGATGCATGCATGCCCTGTCAGTGGTGATCACAGTTGGCATCAGCCAGTTGTCTTTTCAGGAACAAAGGGCCAGGAATGGTAGACAAAACAGAGGGAATTTTCTTTAGTTGCAGGCACAGAAATAGAGAAGTCAGCATCCAGAAGAATCCCAGTGGCAAGCTGGGCTCTAGATAGGTATTACCCTATGTGATTTTCAAAATTTTTCCTTCAGTACTTCTGCAACTATAGGGACAAACACATAGTAAGGCCTAAAGCGGACTGCTGCACATTGGAAATTTATTCGAAGCCACATGTTTTATTAATCAAATACCTGCCAGATGTGAATTTACATTTGTGTTTAATATGAAATACTTGTTTAAATCCCTGTTCAGTTAAATTTCTTAACTTATGGTATTTATCTTTCTCACTCTGACTTAGTTCACTTATATATTACCCCCTAGGTCCATCCATGTTGTCACAAATGGCACAATCCCATCCTTTGTTATGGCTAAGTAACAGTCCTTCCTGTGTGTGTGTGTGTGTACCACATCTTCCTTATTCACTTGTCTGTCAATAGACACTATGACAACTATGCCCAAGTAAAAAAAATTTTTATTAAATAAATAAAAAATAAATTTCTTAACCTATTCTAATCTCCCACTAAAAATGATGCCTGATGCTTATCCCTGGATATGAGTATTTCTGAGAACACTTTTACATCAATACTCAAGAAACATCTTCCTACCCTGGATTTATGGGAAGGTACCCTCCAGCAATGCAGAGGTAAAGGGAAGAATGTTTGAAGGAGGCTAATACTGATTTGTCACTTACATTGTGTCAGGCACTATGTCAAGTGTTATATATATATATATACCATCTCATTTAATAATCGTAACAGATATGAACAGTTGTTATTATTAATCCCCATTTTACAGATGAAGAAACCAACCCAGAAAGGTAAATTAAATTATACCAGGTCACAAAAACACAAATAATCCAATTAAAAGTGGGCAGAAGACATGAATAGACATTTCTTCAAAGAAGACATACAGGCGCCTGGGTGGCTCAGTTGGTTAAGCGACTGCCTTCGGCTCAGGTCGTGATCCTGGAGTCCCGGGATAGAGTCCCGCGTCAGGCTCCCTGCTCGGCGGGGAGTCTGCTTCTCCCTCTAACCCTCCCCCCTCTCATGCTCTCTCTCTCTATCTCATTCTCTCTCTCAAATAAATAAATAAATAAAATCTTTAAAAAAAAACCAAAAAACAAAGAAGACATACAGATGGCCAACAGACACATGAAAAGATGCTCAACATCACTGATCATCAGGGAAATGCAAATCAAAACTACAATGAGGTATCACTCTCACCTGTCAGAGTGGCTAAAATCAACAACACAAGAAACAAGTTTTGGTGAGGTTGAGGAGAAAAGAAAACCCTTGTGCACTGTTGGTAGAAATGTAAACTGGTGCAGCCACTCTGGTAAACAGCATGGAGTTTCCTCAAAAAGTTAATAATGGACTCCACTAATCACATTACTTGGTATTTACCAAAAAAATACAAAAACACTAATTCAGAGGGATACATGCACCCCTATGTTTATTGTAGCATTATTTACAAGAGCCAAATTATGGAAGCAGCCCAAGTGTCCACTGACAGATGAATGGATAAAGAAGCTGTGGTATATATATGTAATGGAGTGTTACTCAGCCATCAAAAAGAATGAAATCTTGCCATTTGCAACGATGTGGATGGAGCTAGAGAGTATAATGCTAAGTGAAATAAGTCAGTCAGGGAAAGACAAGTACCATATGATCTCACTCATATGTGGAATTTAAGAAACAAAACAAGCAGAGGAAAAAAAGAGAGAGTGAGAGACAAACCAAGAAACAGATTCTGAACTACAGAGAACAAACAAATGGTCACTGGAGGGGAGGTAGGGGGAATGGGTTAAATAGGTGAAGGGGATTAAAGAGGACACTTATCATGATGAGACTGAGTAATATATGGAAGTGTTGAATCACTATGTGGTACACCTGATACTAATATAACACTGTATGTTAACTATACTGGAATTAAAAAAGTTAATATAAAAATTCATACCAGGTCACATGACTAGAATATGCAGGAGCCAGAATTGGAAGCTCAGTCTGTCTGACTTTAAAACACATGCTTTTTGGGGGCACTTGGGTCACTCAGTTGGTTAAGTGCCTGACTCTTGATTTCAGCTTGGATCATTATCTCAGGGTTGTGGGATTGAGTCCCCCATTAGGCCCCCTGCTGAGTGTGGAGCCTGCTTGAGATTCTCTCTTCTCCCTCTGCCCTGCCCCACTTGCACTCTTTCACTCTCTCTCTAAATAAATAAATACATATTAAAAAAATAAAAACACAAATAAAACGTATGCTCTTTTGAGGAGAGAAAGATGGTGGCAAAGTAGGAGGACTCTAGGCTCACCTCGTTCCCCAAACACAACTAGATAACTATCAGTTCATCCTAATACTCCAGAAATCGACCTAAAGACTGACAGGACAAATTACACATCTAAAGGAGAGAAAAGGCCACTTGAAGAAGACGTTTTTGTAAAGAAGATATACAGATGGCCAACAGATACATGAAAAAATAATCAACATCACTAATCATCAAAGAAAAGCTTAGTACAGGGGTAGTATCATAATCAATGAGTTTATATGAGGCATGATTATTGCTGATTAAGAACTAACCACCAGAAATATGCAATTCATTTTAATCTCAGGAAACAAACTGAGGGTTGCTGGAGTGGTAGGGGGTGGGAGGGATGGGGTGTCTGGGTGATAGACATTGGGAGGGTATGTGCTATGGTGAGTGCTGTGAATTGTGCAAGACTGTTGAATCACAGATCTGTACCTCTGAAACAAATAATGCAATATATGTTAAGAAAAAAAAAAGAAGATAGCAGGAGGGGAAGAACGAAGGGGGGGAAATCAGAGGGGGAGACGAACCATGAGAGACGATGGACTCTGAAAAACAAACTGAGGGTTCTAGAGGGGAGGGGGATGGGGGGATGGGTTAGCCTGGTGATGGGTATTAAAGAGGGCACATTCTGCATGGAGCGCTGGGTGTTATGCACAAACAATGAATCATGGAACACTACATCAAAAACTAACGATGTAATGTATGGTGATTAACATAACAATAAAAAATTTAAAAAAAGAAATATGCAATTCAAAACCACAATGAGATATCACTTCACACCTGTTAGAATGGCTATTATAAAAAAGACAAGAAATAACAAGTGTTGGGGAGGATGTAGAAAAAAGGGAACCCTTGTACTGTGACTGGGAATGTAAATTGGTGCAGCCACTAGGGAAAACAATGCGGAAGTTCCTCAAAAAATTAAAAACAGAAATACCATATGATCCAGCAATTCCACTTCTGGGCATATATCTGAAGGAAATGATAACACCGACTCAAAAAAAATACATATATACACCCAAATGTTCACTGCGGCATTATTCATAATAGCCAATATATGAAAACAGCCCAAGTCTCCAGTGATGGATGAATGGATAAAGAAATATGGTACATATATAAAGTATTATTCTGAAAAAAAAAAAAAAAAAAAAAAAAAAAGCCAACCAAACAAACAAAAACAAACAAAAAAACATACACTCTTTCACCAAACCATTTACACTGTCTCTCAGGGCAAAGCAGAGAATGAACACTTAATTTAAATCCATGCAGAGGATTAGGTCAGGAGGTGCCCTTCCCCCGCCCCCGAAAAAACAAAACAAAACAAAAACTATGAACTTCAGTATTCCGATTTGGAACATCAACCCTTTTGAGTCCCATGTTCTGGCCTTTGCTACTTGTAGAATATGGGTTATCTCATGCTCTCAGTTGGTGACTTCTATCCCCTTATTCCAAATTAGAAGGTAAGCTATTTAGGAAGGAGGCATAAATTTTAGTGGGAAAACAGATCCTGTATCATATTTTGATATGTCATGCATTTCATTCATCACAGATATTTTGGGGCAGGTTGAAGAAATGGCCCTCAATCTCTACTCATCCCACATCCATTCATTGTGACACTGCGGCTCGTTCATGAAGAGGGTAATCTATGTCCCCATGCTTTTAATTTGGACTGCCTCCATGTCTTGATTCATCCAACAGAAGGTGACAAGAGGCTGTAACGTGTCAGTTCTGAATCCAGCCTGTAAGAAGCTTTGTGTGTTTCTGTTTCTCTTACTTACTCTTGCCTCCCTGTCCTGCCATGGGAACAAAATGGGCCAGAGTGTAGGAGGAGAGACACATGTGGACAGCCACGCTCAGAAGCAGAGCCGCCTAGCTGAACACAGCTAACTGCATTCTCGTGAAGAAGCCCAGCAGAAACCAGGAGTGCCCCCCAGCCATGGCTGCCTTAAATTGCTGACCCGCAGAACTGTGAGCTAAATACATGGTTGTTGCTTTAAGCCACAGACTTTTGGAGTGGCTTGCTTTGCAGCATCAGATAACTGACATACATTTATTAAAATATGGCTGAGTGCCAACTTCATGGCATGCTATGGGGACACAGAGGGGATTAAGTTATGGTCCCTGTTCTGAAGGGAGCAGCCAGCACTCCACATGGGAAATCAGACTGTAAACCAGTAATCACACATGTCATGTGATTAATCAAAGGAACCTGTGAAATCCTTTCAGTGGAAGAGTTCTGCTTCCTCTGTAAAGAAGCTACCATTCCAAGGAACACAGTACCAGTTGGTTCCAATACTTGTGTGGTAGTGTCATCCAAACCTCAGACTGCAACAGTGGTCACTCAGCAAGGAGCCTTGAGGATTACCCAATGCTACTTATATCTATTCTAGGATCCCCATTAAGTAACCTCACATGGGAGCCAGGAGCTTGGGGAAAGCTGGAAAGACTGCCGTAGAGGGATGCTATCCTCTGTTTAAATTTGGAATAGCTAGATATTTGGGGGTACCAAGCAAAAATGTTAGTCCCTCGGACTTTTTTTTTTTTAAGATTTTATTTATTTATTTGAGAGAGAATGAGAGAGAGCACATGAGAGGGGGGAGGGTCAGAGGGAGGAGCAGGCTCCTTGCTGAGCAGGGAGCCCGATGCGGGACTCGATCCAGGGACTCCAGGATCATGACCTGAGCCGAAGGCAGTCGCTTAACCAACTGAGCCACCCAGGCGCCCCCCTCGGACTTTTAATGAATGAAAAAATTAGCAGAGCTGTCAGAGACGTTTTGACTACCTCTGACTTTTCAGAAAGACAACCAAGGCAGCAGCAGATAGATTAGCATAGAGAGGCTGAACCTGGGTTTGATTCCCAGCAGAGGCTTTCACTTTCCAATTGTCAACTGGTTCCAGAATCTCCATAAACTTCACCGGGCTTGTCTTTAAATAGGTAAGGTTCTGAGGAGGACTAAATGCAACTGGTACATAATTAATGTTAATTCCTTCTCCCGTTTCTTCCATTCTTAACTCCCCTTTGCTTTCTGTTACCTTCCTTCTTCTTCCTGTGGCTCCATCCAGAGTCCCAAGATATTAAGCTCAATGAAACTGGATCCTAATTATCAGCAAAGTGGATGTGTTTGAAGGCTTCCCCAATGTCTGTCTGTAAAAAGTACCTCTTCAAAGTGGCCTTCAATAACTACTTGAGTAATTCTATTCATGAGCACAAAGGGCTGAGACAAAAGGTTGAGACAAGTCTGCTTGGAACAAACTCTTTGCCTTGAATGCAAATGCACATATCGGCAGCTGGCCTGTCACTTCGGTCTGCAGAAGGAATGATGGTTTCATGACATCCTTGGCACCACAATGGACTCACTCTCAATTGGCTGGAACATTAAACATGACCAAGGACATAACTAGATAGACTGTCCTAGAATTTTTTCTTCAAATGTAGCACATTCGAGATTCTTATGCAAACCAGAACGGAAGTGGGGAAATTCTTTCCTTTTCTTTTTCTTTGCTCTTAACCTCAATCACATTACTCTTGCTTTAATTTCCTTCTATAGAAAGAACGCCTAACAGAAAGCACATGTGAGAATTACATAAAAGTAGAGCAGAGTGAAAAGTGAGTCTGTGGAATATATACATCAAGACTTGATCAATGAGGAGGTGAAGTGACCACCTCTTGGATGCACAGTTTCCTCATCTGTATGGTGGCAAGAATCACCTCTTGGGTTAGCATGGGGTTATAGGAATGATCCAAGATAATGGATGTGAAAAATGGTAGCATCTCTACTAAAACACTTCCTCGTCTCAGGACCTTTGCACTTACTGTTCTCCCTGCCTGGAGATCCCTTCCTTTCCTTTGGAGATGTTTGTTGGTGCATCCTTCAGTTCATTCTGGCCTCTGCTCAAATGCCACCTCCTTAGACTTCCCTTGATTATCTTATTCAATAATAGCCATCCTATCACTCTCTATCTCCTTATCTTGGTTAAGTTTTACTTCGAAGCACTTATCTGACATCGTATCATGTATTTACATGTTAGTTGGTTAACTGACCATCTCTTGCAATAGAATGCCAGCCTTGTGAACGCAGGGATTTGATCCGTTTTGTTCACCTCTGTATCCCCAGCACCTATAATCCCACAACATGGTAAGGATTCAAAATAAAACGTGTGTTAAATGAATAAGTTAATGACTGTGCAAGATTATTTTCACATCAAAAATCACAGGCACAGAGTGGGCATCCTATATATGTTGGCAGAATTAGTGAGCGTGCATACTCATGTGTGACCAAAATTGGGGAAATAGGATGCTCCAGAGAGCCCGGGTCTCCCTGACTTAGCACCCCTGCAGATTGCATAAGGAATGTCCAGACACCTTCTCTTTCCAGCATGACGTAATGTGAAATGAGAAAACTTGCAGACCATGCTGCTCACAGACGAGACAGATGATCTCATCGCCTTCCTGGGCATTCCCAGGCTTTGCTGTTGAAAATTAAATAAATAAGTAAAACCTACAGGTGGTTGTTTCAGCCCTAGCCGTTTGCTGGCAAAATACTGGAACTCATCTCTTAGTTCCCTGGTGACTGGGGAGAGGAAAGTCATGTCAGATATTGTCTGGCCTGTTCCTTACGCCAAATGGAATGGATTTTGCCTGAGAAACGAGGACATAAAGGGGAAGAAATACATTTCAGCATCAGGCACAGGGGACAAGCTGTGAGCAACTCATTGCGGGTGATGGGGAGTTTAAAGAAGAAAGTATGCAAATTGTTTCACTGACACCAGAAGGCTGAGGTTCTTCTTGGGACTGTTTCAAAGGCTTGGGGTCTGAAGAAAGAATGTACCCAATTTCTTTTACATGGCTCACTTTCATTTACAAACTCCTTTGGTTTTGATGTCTGGGTATACATTACAATGAGCATAATTCTAATTTATCATTTTTATTGCTCTACAGTTTGAAATCCCTTTCACAAGCAGATCTTCACAAAAGCCTTGAAAGTGAGGGACACAGAATTATCCTCATGTATGCTTGAGGCTTAGATTCAAGAAGAAAGGTGAACAGAGACACCTGGGTGGCTCAGTTGGTTAACTGTCTGACTCAGCTCAGGTCATGATCCTAGGGTCGTGAGACTGAGCCCGGTGTCGGGCTGGGCTGGGTGTGGAGCCTGGTTAAGATTCTCTCTTTCTCTCTCCCTTTGCCCCTCCCCACCATTTCTCTCTCTCTCCCTCTCAAAAAAAAAAAAAAAAAAGGAAAGTGAAGAGATAACAATCATGCAGTTAGAGTGCAAGAGAACTGCTGGTAGAACCCAGATCTGATTATGTGGTTATCTTTACGTCCAAATCTCTACAATGGAAACTTCCAGACTTAAAAGGTGATCTCTATTTGTCAATCACAGAGTCTGTCTTCACCTGATTTTTCTGTATCCCTTTCTCCCCTCATCAGTCACTAGATACTCTATAGATATTTCAGACACTAATGTGGGACAGGTCTGTGCACAAACCAAACTGAAGTCCACCTGGGTGTCTCATGAGCAATGAACACATTCAGATGGAGCTGTTGACTCTGCCCTCCAAACCTGCTGCCCCCTCTCGATGCTCTCCCCTTCCCACCAATCTATTTCTTTATCCAGAAATTAGTATCACCAGTTGCTTAAGTTGTAAATATAAAAGTTATCCTTGGTTTTTACTTATCCATAACCACTTTCTCCATCCAACCCATGATAAAACTCTTCCGATTATCACTTCCAAACTATGTCTTGGCTCCATCCACTTTTCTCCATCTTCATTGCCACCATCTTAGTGTTAGGCCACCACTTTGCTCCAGGGTCTTTACAACAGCCTTATAGCTGATGACTCCTCTCCCACTCTTGTTTCTCTCATTCATTTTCTTCAATAGAAAAAAAAAGTGATTGTCCTGTCATATGTCTATCTTGGGCTTATCCCCCCACCTCCACACCCAAGGCTTCCTGATGCATTCATAAAATCCAAAATCCTTAACGTGACCACCCAGCTCTGCTTAATCTCACCCTTGGCTTTCTCGACAAACTTACTTGTGCTCTCTTTACACTAGCTTATTCCATTCGAGGAGCCCTTGGTGGAGACAAATGTTTCTTGAGGATAAAATCTACAGACAAGAAAGTGGGAGCTTGACTACTAGGATAGAATTCTGGTGATATTGTTTGAGCTGCTGGGTCTGGCTGAGCTCTAAGCACTGCACTAAGTTATTGAGGTAATACATCCCCTCTCCTATTTTTTACAAATTAAGGTCAAGTTGATTTGAGTTTACTTTCATTTGCAACAAGATATTTCCAGATTTTTAGAAACTCACAGTCATGTGGGGGAAAAGCTGACACGTGAATAGGCAAATTCTTTAAAAAGAGATGGTTGGTATGATGCGGGGAAACACCAGGGACTTTTAGTCAGCCTGGGAGGGGAAAAGGGCCACATGAGTCTTCCCTGCAGGAGACAACATCTGGTCTGAATCTTAAAGCATGTGAAGCATTTGACAGGCTGTATCTACCAAACAGAGGATGGTAGAGAGGCCTTCCGGGGATCAGGGAAAGCATGACTCAAGGCATGGTGTGGAACAATGTGATAGGTTCAAGCAACCACAGTAGTAAGGCATAACTTTAATGCAGCACAGGGGATGGAGTCAAGGAAAGAGAAGCTGGAAAGGGAGACAGAGGCCAGACCAGGAAGTGGCTAACGGTGTATCCTAGCAAAATGAATAGTATCCTAGAAGTCTTGAGGAGAAATTTTCTCTACTTTTTAAAATGGGCGTTCTGATCCCTGCCCAGCTACCCTAAAAGATTAGGGTGAAGATCTCTCAATAAAATGGCTGCAAAAGGTGCTTTGAACCGGGTAACTAATTAATTAATTACACAAAGGAAACAAGAAAATTGGAACCTATTGGGCATTTCCTCTGGACCAGGACAGAGACTCAGGACAGGCAGGAGAAGCTGAGGACATGCTTAGTGGGTTTGGTGAGTCCCCCGAGCTTTCTGTTCCTGGCAGCAGATAGGGGGAGGGCACCTGTGGGAGGGGGGAGCCAATTAAAAATGTGGCCTGTTTCACAACTGCCCAAAGCAGGATTTGCCCCCTTACCCTCTGAGCCCCCCTCTCACACCCCAGCAACACAGAGATCCCAGAATGGCTTTTCAGATGTTGAAGTCCAAACATCAGCAATCAGAAGCTTTGTTTCCAGAAACTGTGCCCCCAACCTCCCTTCCTATCTTACTTCTGCTGTATGTTAACCCTCTCCCACCCAGCCCTGCGTCATGACACAGTTGAGCAAAGCTGAGCAAATGCCCAAGCTGCAGGCTCTTACCTAGGCAGTTCCAGCTCCAGGGTGGGGAGATGACTGGGTTCTTGGGTGCTCGGAGGACTGGAAAGTTGGGTCGTAATTGACAATGCACCAGAACAAGGGTTTGTTCTTCTGGGGTGGGGGGGTTTCCCATCCATGAGACTAGGAACTCTCAAGCCACATTCTTGGCATCAGCCTTCCAGGACCATTTACTATGGTCACTAAGGGTTGGACTGGTTATGGGCTGATTGCTTCTGCTATTTTACTTTTAAAATGGGATGAGCTGGGATGGTGAGCCTGAACTCTGAGATATTGCAAGCTGGGTCTGCCCAGATAAAAGGACAGAGGATTGTCACAAGAAATGAAACAATGTGCTTCTTCAGCTTAGATTTACTCACTAGTTGCTGAGAAGCTGTTCAGTGTCAGGTATTGTGTTGGCACCTAGATAAGATCATTAAGGCACTGCCCAGCCCTCCAGAAACTTGCAGTCCATTAATGGCTGGAGCAGTGGCACTAACTCCCTATCAGAAGCCAAAGGCTTGCAGTCCCTCCCTAGCTCTGCTACAGAGCTGTGCATGCCCACACACAAGGGAATGGCTTTTTGTCCACAAAAATTCTATCTTGGCAAAGAGGGACCATCTTATAAACAAGGTCTGACAAGTCGTGCAGATTTATAGACAAATCTCTCAGTTGCTTTGTTTTTCTTAACAAAAATATTACTCAGGGAAAACACACTAACCTATTAAAATCAATGCAAAGTGGGTATATTTGTAGAGATTATCTGACCCATGGTAAGACAGGAGGCAAAGCTATCTATTACATTTTGCAATGTTTCCTGATGGACTGTTTGTGGTGTTCAAGAATATACATGTCTACAGAATAAATTTCAAAAGAAAATAAATAGTGCTCTATTGTTAGGCAAGTCAGTCCTTGTGGCTTGTGGATTAAAACAGGACTAGACCTAACAAAAAAAAAAAAAAAAGAAGAAGAAAAAGGAAGAGTAGACCGCAGATGAATCGGATAAATGCAAAGGTAACAGGCTCTGGAAAGCTGTTAAATGACCTTATGATGGATGGATCCATGTCAGGAGTTTGTATAAAACAGGTTCACAAAAAGTGAGAGTTGGAAGAAAAAGAAATGACTGAATATATGTATCATTTTAGGACTTGAAGTATACATGGTAACTGAACTGACAAATTCAATAGTGTAAGTAGACATTTTAGAGTTTCACCCACATCTCCCATGTTCAAATATCTAAATTGGCCAAATATCTTGTCTCTCGGAATCTTTCTGGAAACATGAGACAAGCCTTGATTAGATGCTGTCCTATGCCTCAGCACAT
The DNA here is from genome assembly GCF_011800145.1 of Mirounga leonina. Classification (NCBI taxonomy): domain Eukaryota; kingdom Metazoa; phylum Chordata; class Mammalia; order Carnivora; family Phocidae; genus Mirounga; species Mirounga leonina. The sequence goes on along the minus strand of NW_023270433.1, from coordinate 18,470,587 downwards.
ATGGTAAGGGGCTGACGAAGCTGCTTAGTTTTCACAAAGGTACTACTTCCTTCCGCCTCTGAGCCTCAGTCTCCTGGTCTCTGAAGTCGAAGTGATGAAATACCTGCTTTGTCCCCTCACTGGACATCACTGCACTTTGCAAGGCAGAAAGCTATGGAAAGCTATACATCTGCACACTGGCTTTGTTTTGTATTTGATTCCCAGCTAATTGAGTTGGAGAGCCTCATTAAACAAATACACCGCTAGAACTTAACATTCTCTTCCCCAAGACTCAAAATGGAAAAAGTGAAGAATTTCCTTTCTCTTATCTGTTATATAAATTTAGGAATTACAAGGCACCTGAGGAGAAAGGAAATGATTGTTGACTTTATGATACTTGGTGCCTTTCTCTTTTTTTTTTTTTTTAAGATTTTATTTATTTATTTGAGAGAGAGAATGAGAGAGAGAGAGCACATGAGAAGGGGGGAGGGTCAGAGGGAGAAGCAGACTCCCCACTGAGCAGGGAGCCCGATGTGGGACTCGATCCTGGGACTCCAGGATCATGACCTGAGCCGAAGGCAGTCGCTTAACCAACTGAGCCACCCAGGTGCCCACTTGGTGCCTTTCTTGCCCCCATCCAGATGGACCAGAGCCGTAAGGGTCGTGTAAGGAGCATAATGACATTTAAGGGAGGGAATGTGAGACTCAAAGTTTTGCAAACTCACTTTTCTGAGTCCAGTTGCTCTGAGACATTAGCTATCCCATGGGATGGATCATTCCAGAGATTTTTTGTGTTAAATGGCCTCTGACACTTCTATACTTACTTATTTTATCCTAGGAGCCTAGAAATATAGTTCAGCTATATTGGTGGGCTCTGGCTAGCTACACAGTCTTTATATAACTTGATTGGACACATCTATAGAAAGGAAGAGAGGAAACTTTTTCGTTAATGTGAAGTCTTCATAACAGAACTTTGGGCATTCTGAATTTATGTGTAGCTCATAGCTGTTTAATATCTTGGTTTAAAGGCTTTTGCTTGTTCCAACCTTGTTGCTGTAGAGCCTAGTTCAATCTGTGTGTATTTAAGAAAGAGGAAACAGGCTGGGAGCAAAACTGTGTCCTGGTGTCTTCCCAAAACACCCTTTTTTTGCAAACCCTGAGAGCCTTTAAAAAGCTGCTTTGATTAGCTTCCACACCACTCCCCCCACAAACACAGAGTGAGATGCTAGTTTGTGGCCCAGGATGAGAGAAAGAGAGGAGCCGCGACTCTCACGGGACAGCCTGGCCACTCGAGTCTTCCAAACCCAAGAGACTTTACATAAATTGGAGATGCCCTGGAAGGGGACCAGCAGCCTTTTGAGCTCTTTACCCATCACTAATTCTGGCTCCAGCTGGACTCCGGCTCGGGTGATGAAAGGGACTGAAAGCAGCGGGCTCAGCGAGCATTTTGGATGGGATCTATTCAAGCTGCATTTACTCACCCTGCATTATGGGGTTTCCATGGCAATGGGTGTATGTTTCAGTGTGTTACATGTGGAGGGGCTGTACCTTACAGTCTCCCCTTGTCAGGAAAGTCGGATCATGTGCTATTTCCTTCCTAGTTGTCTGAATGGGCTCTACCATGAGTCAGTCCCCTCTTTCCCTGAGATATGCACAGAGACAAATGCCCAAGGCCAGAGTCCAAGATCCTGAAACCACAGATCCCACTGGAGACACAGGAGAATGGAGTCTGTTCTAAAGACACTTGGCATGACTGTGGCCAATCAGAAACTGAGGCCCAGCCCCTTTCCTATTCTCACTTGGCTCCCAGCCTTGGCTGGGTTTTGAGGGCCATGAGATGAAAAGATCATCTGGACATTGTTCATTGTGATTCTTTTTTTAAATGGTGCATTTCGTGAGGCAGCTGGTACCAAAGAGAACTCTGTGTATGAGGCTGGAATAATTGTCCTCTAAGACATCTGTCTACTGGTCATTTAACGAGCCTGAGAACTGGGTGTTTGCAAACAGTTCATGGGATCACAGAGTTGTATTCAAAAGGAATCCAATTTAATGTCATTATTGTAGGAGGAAACATCCTTTCTCTTACTCTCTGTTCCCACCCACCTTGGGTCATAAAATAAGAACCTTTTCCATCTGAGAACTTTCAGGGAGGAAGAACTGATTCTTCTTTCTAGTCCCCTCACTAACCCATCTCCACAGGAGACAGTCTCACTTATCTGGTGGTGACAAGGGTCTGAGTTCTGTTTGTCCGTATTTCTCGGCAGGGTGGGTCTATGTGTGAAAGACTGTGTGCCATGTGACCTCTCTTGAGTTCTCATGTATCCTGGTGCTTGAATTCTAGACTTTCAGACTATAGTTTAAATTTATTTATCCAGTTTAGTGATTTTATTTATGAATACTTATAATTCAGGGTTGAAAAATCAGTAGCCCTTAAGATAAATCTGAACTTCTAATGCATTATTGTTTCACTTGTAGAATAACTGTGGAGTTTTGATTTAGATATGAAACTTTACGAATTGAGAGATTGTAAAGCACAATTCTGAACTTCCAACTGACCTTGGAAGATCTGGCAGTGTGGCCTCTACCTGGTAATCATCAGCAAGCAGGAGACAGCCATGTCTGACCCTCTAGGTTGGGCCTGGCTCTCCCGTTTGCCAGAGGGCCCTGGACACCCACTTCATACATTTGTAACAGCTAACACTCCAGTGTGCATTTGAGTGTGTGCCCTCTGCTAATGTGAGGCTTGATACAAAGAGAGAATTCCTGATTCTCTCTAGAGAGGAGATCATTTGTTAAAGTTTGTGTGACATGTAACGTGTCCTTCGGTGTGTTACTGGGGAGTGTGGGGGAAGCCAGGATGTCCCCCATGGCTGGCTGGGTTAGGGCTTGCTCTCTGCATGTCCAAGTGCTGAGGTCTAATTGTAACACCACCTGTCTAGGCACTGAAGAGTTGGCGGGACGGGGCGGGAGGTGGTGGTGGTGATAGGGGAGCATCCCCTGGGAAGAGCAGAGATGGGTTCTGGAGAAGGAATAGGATTTCAGTAGGCAAAGAAGGAGAGAAAGGCTTTCTAAGCTGAAGGGTCATCGTGTGGGCAAAAAAAAGAAAAAGGTAATTATAAAGCATATGAAACCTTAAAAGATTATAAATCCTTTGGTATGCCTAAAATTTAGGATGAATGACAGAGACCTGGGAAAGATGAGGCAGGGACCAGGTAACAAAGAGTCCTCCCTGCTCAATGGAAATCTGCTGAAAGTTAATTTTTAACTAATTTTTCATTACATTTTATTTGAAAGTTCTAAAACATTACAGATAAACTTCTATTTGACATCTGTCTAATCCTTCTGCCCTCTTCGTCTACCTAGAGCACCAGGGTTTCTCAAATAGGGACTCCTGCCATTTTGGGCTGGATACTTCCTTACTGGAGATGGCTGTCCCGTACACAGTAGGGTATTTAGTAGCATCCCTGACCTCCACCCACTTCATGCCTATAGCATTACCATGCTTCCCAACAGTTGAGATAACCACCAATGTTCTCTAGACATTGCCAAGTGTCCCGTGGGGGCAAAATCGCTCCTAGCTGAGAACCATTGATCTAGCAGCAACCTGTGTCATCCATTTGCTGTAGAGGCTTATGGACCTATGTCTATACATTCACCTGTCCATATGTTTACCATGTTCTGTTCTTTTTCTGGTCATGTTCTGCTTTTCTTTTTCACATTATGTACTATTATGTTATAGGCATCAATTTTTACGGTGCTTTCACATACCTCTGAGTTTGGGATAACTAAACATGCTGGTACATAGGAAGTTATCAGGTTTTTTTTTTTTTTTAATGGTATAACATTTTGTAGTAGGGATATAGCACAGTGTATTTATCTACATCTATGTGTTGAACATTTACTTTGCTTTTTCTTTTCTATTTTAAACAATTTTGCTGTGCTAACACACATTCCCTCAAGCACACACAAGTCTGTACCCAGGATACAAGGCAGCCCCGCTGTTATTTATTCATCTCCAAAATGACTACTCCATTAACTAGACTCTTTGTGCTTCTTAGAGAAATGCTTCTCTCCTATTGAAAACAACCCTAGAGGGAAAAGAAAAAGGGGGCAAGGCAGAGGAGGGCAGAGGAGAAAATGAAGAAAACAAAGAAGGGTTTACCAGCCACTCCACTGATTGGAACCACAGTGCTGCTGAGTATCAGTTCAGAAGAAAAAAAAAAAAGTTTTTGGTGAGGAGATGAATAGCGCGACAGGGTATTTCAGATGTCAAAGGAGGCATCCTGGCACAACAGGAGGGAGAGAGAAAGATGAAGTTTCCAGATTTGTTTCCCAAAGTTTCTCAAGACTTTGCCCCCCACCCTCTGATCTGATCCATAGCCAAAACCAACCAGCCTCCAATATGCCTTATCCCAAAGAAATGCATCCCTTTAATTCCTGCCTAAGCCAAGTATCTGACATACGTCTTATGTTTTGAGAATATATATGTGTGTGTGTATATATATATAGACCCCTTCCTTCATAGGCTGATAGGCTAGCACAGGGCTAGACTCCCCCATGGGAAATGAGTTTATAACCTCGTCCTTGCTCATCTCACTGCATTAGTGGGGATTTATTTAGTATCCCACGGCCTTCCCTTGCTATATCTGGAGGGAGGAGGGCCAGAGCCTTTGGGACTAATCAGCTCTATTCTGGGAGAAGCTGAACCTTAAGGTTCTCATTTTACAAGGGCACGTGGCATGCCTGATGAGCAATTTCCCTCCCATCCTTCGAGATCTGGCTTCCCTAGGGAAATACTTTAACCTCCTTGTTCTCCTGACTTACTTTTGTGATGCTTCCCCCTATATTATCTTATTTACTCACCTTAGAAACTCTCATGCTTCATCTCCCATGAGCAATACCTTGAGGACAAGATTACATCTAAGACAGTCCCATGTTCCTGACTCTGTATAGTGCTGTCTTCCATTGGGCAGTGAGTCACACAGCCAACGCAAATCAGGAGTTAGAGAAAAGGACACCACCTCACAATGGGAGGAGCCATAAAGTGTTATTGCAAAGAAGCCTGGATACAGTGAGGGAATTATTGCAGCTCTTTTATAAACAATCTAAGCAAGACAGTTTTATTAAAATTAAAAATGCATATACTCGGTGACCTGACAATTCCACTATTCTCTATCAGAGAAAATTTACACATGTGCATAAGGAAATATATGTTAGGACATTCACTGCAAATTTGTTTGAAATGCAAAGCAAATAAACTCAAGGTCCAATAATATAGATCCAGATGTACTGTGATAGATGCACACTACAGAATAGTATGCTGCCATGTTAAAAAAACAAAACAACCTGGGGCACCTGGGTGGCTCAGTCGTTAGGTGTCTGCCTTTGGCTCAGGTCATGATCCCAGGGTCCTGATATCAAGCCCTCCATTGGGCTCCCTGCTCCGCAGGAAGCCTGCTTCTCCCTCTCCCACTCCCCCTGCTTGTGTTCCCTGTCTCCCTGTGTCTCTCTCTGTCAAATAAATAAATAAAATCTTTAAAAACAAAACAAAACAAAACAACCTGACAGCTACCTAGGTGCCAGCATGTTTAAATATCTTAAACACTTAGTCATGTGAAATAAGCAAGTTAAAAATGGATGCATAGAACGTAACAGCACATACATGAAAAAGAAAAAAAAGAACACATTCTATTGATAAATACACGTACGGGTAAATATATAGAAATAGGTCCATGAACTTCTATTGCAAATAAATAACACTGGTTACTGTTAGGCCACTGGTTCTCAACTGGGGGCTATTTTGTCCCCATGGAACATTTGGCAATATCAGGAGACATTTGGCAATGTTAGGAGATATTCTGGTTGTTATAATTGGGGATGGAGTGATCCTACTGATGTAGTAGGTGAAGGCCAGGGATGCTGCAAAATATCCTTTGGTGCTCAGGACAGCCACCTCCAGCAAAGATGATCCAGCCCCAAATATCAATAGTACCAAGGCTGAGAAGCCCTGCTGCTCTAGGTAGATGAAGTAGAGATCAGAGTAAAAAATGCATGTCAAAAAGAAGTTTATCTGTATTGTTTCAGACATTTAAAAAAAAATATAATTGTGAATTAAGTATGCAATTACAAGGGACTGAAAACTGACCTTCAGTAGATTTCCACTGACTCCGGAGAACCATGTGTAACCTGGTCTCTGCCTTGTCTCTCCCAGGTTCCTAGTACCCATCCTACATTTTAGACATGCCAAAATATTTATACTCCTTCAAAGCTTCATGACTGCCTTTATTGCACATGATGTTCTGAGCTCTGGATAGCTGTAATGTTTATTCTATAATTCTACTTGGATGTCTAATAAGTAGGCCAACATTAACCTGCACAGAACAGACCTTGTGATTTCTACCAGCCCCAAGCTTGCTCTTCCCTCCTCTTTCCCATATCAGGGCTTGACAACTCTCTCCCTCTGGCTGCCCATTTCCCTCACTTCCCATATCCGCTTCACTCACAGCACCTGTCAGCTCTACCTGCAAACTGTATCCTGAACTGACCATTTCCTACTACCTCCTGTCACCCTAAGTAAGCCATCTTTGTGTCTTTCCTAAGCCACAACAAAGGACCAGAGGGGATGAAGGGGACTGGTGCCACACGGCCAGGAAAGCAGATTGTAGGGATTGAGAACAGAGCTGAAGAAAGCATGGTCTCTAAGAGGGTGTTACTGAGGACCAGAGTATGAAAAAATGCCCTTTTTGGTAATAAAAGAAAATGCTAAATTAGCAGAATAAAACATTTTACTCATGAAGACAGCTATTTTTTCAGGGAGTTCTTCCTAACTGGGTTTGAATATGGTAATCAGACTTTGGGAGAGGATTTAGTCAGAGGGCATGGCAGCCCTTTGTTAGTGTGGCCACATGGGCCCATGGTTTGCCATGGCAACAGAGGAGGACTGCCCAGTGTTCTTGAAGAGGAAGAGAGCAGGAGTATAAATCTGCTCAGTGAGTAGACTGAGGAGCCAGTCCAGGTTGGAGCCTGGGATTGCAATTTCACCTATTTATGGGATTGAAGTGGAAGACTGATTATGCCTGATGAGCCCTGGAATTTAAGTCAGAGACCAGTATAAATCCCCACTTTCAACCCATACTAACTGAGCTTACTAAACAACTGAAGGTCTCACTTTCTTCATCTACAAAATGGGTTTAATAATTTCTGGTTAACTTCTATTCAACATAGTACTGGAAGTTCTAGTTAGAGCAATTAGACAAGAAAAAGAAATGAAAAGCATTCAAATCAGAAAGAAAGAAGTAAAAGTATCTGTTTGCAGATGAAATGATTATATTTTAGAAAACCCTAAAAGCTCAACAAAAAAAAACTGTTAATAAACAAATTCGGAAAAACAAAAGATACAAAGTCAACATATGAAAAATCAGTGATATTTCTATATACAAACCATAAACTATCTGAGAGGGAAATTAAGAAAACACTCTCAATTACAATAGCAAAAAAAGGATAAAATACTTAGGAACAAACTGAACCAAAGAGGTAAAAGGTTTGTACACTGAAAACTATATTATATTAATGATGGAAATTAAAGAAGATAAAGATAAATAGAAAGGTATCCTGTGTTCATGCACTGGAGGAATTAATATTGTTAAAATGTCCATACTACTCAAAATGATCTACAGATTTAATAAAATCTTTATCAAAATCCTAATGGCATTCTACCAAAAATAGAAAAAAAAAACAGTACTAAGTTTCATATGGAACCAGAGTACTGAAAACAATCTGGGGCAAGAAGAAAAGAGCCAGAGGGATCACACCCCCTGATTTCAAAATAAACACAAAGCTACAGTAATCAAAACAGTATGATACTGGAATAAAAACAGACATAAAGACAAATGGAACAGCACAGAGAGCGCAGAAATAACTCCATGCACCTACAGTCAACTGATCTCCCACTAGGATGCCAAGAACACACAATAGGGAAAAGACAGTCTCTTCAACTAATGATGTTAAAAAAATAGGTACCCATATGCTGAAAAAAAGAATTTGGGTCCTTATCTAATACCATGTACAAAAATCAACTCAAAATGGAATGAAGCCTTAAATATAAGACAGAGCCATAAAACTACTAGGAGAAAACAGGGAAAATAGCTTCTTGACATTGGTCTGAGCAATGATTTTTCGGTTATGACTCCAAAAGCGTAGGTAGCAACAGCAAAAATAGACAAAACTGAATCAAACTAAAAAGCTTCTGCACACCAAAGAAACAATCCACAAAGTGAAGAGACAATGTATAGAATGACAGATAATGTTGGGCGCCTGGGTGGCTCAGTCGTTAAGCGTCTGCCTTCGGCTCAGGTCATGATCCCAGGGTCCTGGGATCGAGTCCCACATCGGGCTCCCTGCCAGGCAGGAAGCCTGCTTCTCGCTCTCCCACTCCCCCTGCTTGTGTTTCTGCTCTCACTATCTCTCTCTCTGTCAAATAAATAAATAAAAAATCTTAAAAAAAATGACAGATAATGTTTGCAAACCATATATCTGATAAGGGCTCAATATCCAAAATACATAAGGTGTCCAACTCCATAGCACACTTATTTTTTAAAGTGTATTTATGTGTTTTATTGAGGTACAATTCACATACCATAAAATTCTTCCTTTATAAGTGTACAATTCACTGGTTTTAACATACTCACAAAGTTGTGGAACCATCATTACTACCTAGTTTTGGAACATTTATATTACCATAAAGTAAATTCTGTACTCATTGGCAGTTACTCTCCTTTACCTTCCTCCTGCTTTCTGTCTCTATGGATTTTGCCTATTCTGTATATTTTATATAAATGGAATCATACAATACGTGCCCTTTTTTGCCTGGCTTCTTTACCTCACCATGATATTTTCAAGGTTCAGTCATGTTGTAGAATATATCAGTACTTCAGTCCTTTTTCATAGCTGAATAATATTCCATCATATGAAAACGTAAGGCCACACAAAAACTTGTACACAAAAGTTCATAGAATAGAATTACTCATATTAGTAAAGAGGTGACACAAACCAACATTTTGCAATTGATGAATGGATTTTTTGATTTATGGAGCTGGGAGCTCCCTGGTGGCAGGAACTATGTCTTATTCAAAGTTTTATGCATAACAGTATTATAACAGGTATTAGGTGAATGTTTGGTCAATGAATGAATGAATGACTACTACCACTATAATAATTTGTAATAATTGACTATTTATTAATTATGATGGGATGACAATATTGAAAATGAGGGAAATTATTACTAATCAAGTAATGAGCATGGTTAGATTTCTGACTCTTTCTAGATTTTGGTCCCCTTATCATAAAATGGGGCTTACAGTGATGGTTAAAATAAAATCAGGAATGTGATTATTATTCCTGTATGTAAACTTAATACCCCACTGTACCCTTCTCCCCTTTGCCAGGCCTGCCATATATAGTATAACAATAGGCAATCACTGGGCATTAAAGATATGTACTAGTAACCAAGAGTAAAGGACCCACTGCTTAAGAATTTCTTTGGATGATATGATTTCACTCCTATGTGGAATTTAAGAAAAAAAATAAATGAAAAGATGCTCAACACCACTAATCATCAGAAAAATGCAAATTAAAAGCACAATGAGATATCACTTTACACCTGTCAGAATGGCTAAAATCAAAACATAAGAAACAACAAGTGTTAGTGAGAATGTGGAGAAAAAGGAATCCTCTTGCACTGCTGGTGGGAATGCAACTTGGGGCAGCCACTCTGGAAGACAGTATAGAAGTTCCTCAAAAAATTAAAAATAGAATTACCATATGACTCAGTAATTCCACTACTGGGTAAGACGAATGATATCTTGTCATTTTCAACAACATGGATGGATCTAGAGGGTATAATGCTAAGTAAAATAAGCCAGTAAGAGAAGACAAATACCATATGATTTCATTCATATGTAGAATTTAAGAAGCAAAACAAATGAACAAACTAAAAAAAAAGAGACAAACAAAAAAACAGAGTCTTAAAAACAGAACGGATGGTACCAGAAGGGAGGTGGTGGTGGGGATGGGTGAAATAGGTGAAGGAGATTAAGAGTACACTTACTGTGATGAGCACCCAGTAATGTAGAGAATTGTTGAATCATTATATTGTATACCTGAAACTAATATAACACTGTATGTTAATTATACTTTAATAAGAGGGAGGGAGGAAGGAAAGAGAAAGAAGAAAGAAAGAAAGAAAGAAAGAAAGAAAGAAAGAAAGAAAGAAAG
>NW_023270433.1:18369281-18460326 GCF_011800145.1 Mirounga leonina | reverse complement strand
GAAGGAAGGAAGGAAGGAAGGAAGGAAGGAAGGAAGGAAGGAAGGAAAGAAGGAAAGAAGGAAGGAAGGAAAGAACATCTGTCATTATCCTGTCCTTCCTTTCACATGTCTAACTTCTAGTTCCTCACTTAGACTTCACTTTCTCCAGGAAACCTTCCCTGACCTTGGAAGATGAGGTAGGTGACTCTCATCTGTGTTCCCTTAGCAGTTGCTACTTTTACAAAGTACTTATGATGTAGAAGTCTCTTTGCCTCTTAACATTCTCCCCTTGACTACGTTCTTATGGGCAAGACCCTTAACCTGGACACTGCCACATTCCCAGTGCTTAGCTTAGTCATGAGCATCTGAATAATTTTAAAACTCAGAATAAACTGTTTACTCTTTTGCTAAAAATATGAAGTGCTTCCTAGGTAGTCACTCCACTATCCTCTGGGTTAATTCACTCAAGAATGAGAAGGGATTACTATTTTGGGTTCCTGGACTCAATTCCAACATGGCTGGGAGCTTCCCACAAAACATCAAGCAATTCTTGGACACCCTTTCGGAGAATGCAACTGAATTTTGACACACTCCACCCAGAGATTGCTTCAGGTTCCACGGTTCAATCCTACAAGACTTGTCTCTACCCACCCCACCCCAGAAGCCAGTCACAAGCCCAGGTCATTACCTGTGCTTCTGACCAACAGGCTATAAAACAGAGGTTCCTATGATCTCCCGCTCCATGGATTTGATTAATGTGCTATAGCACATTAATAACAGTTCATAGAACTTAAGAGAACTTAGAGAAACATTTTGCTCATTAGGTCATCAGTTTCTTATAGAAGAATATAACTCAGGAACAGCCAGATGGAAGACATGCGTAGCACAAGGCACAGGCAAAGGGTGTGGAGCTGCCATGCTCTCTCCAGGGCATCTCCCCCACCACCTCCACGTGGTCACCCAAACTGGAAGCACTCTGAACCCTTTCCTTTGGGTTTTTATGGAGCCATTGGTGATTGAACTTAATCTCCAGTCCCCTCTCCCTCCCTAGAGACCTGGAGGTAGGACTGAAAATTCCAATCCTCTAATCACAGGGTTGGCTCTTCCAGGCAACCAGCCCCCACCCTTCTGTTACCTAAGGGCTTTCCAAAAGCCGTTCATTAACATAACAAAAGACTGTTCTCGTCTCTGAGGAAATTCCAAGGGCTTTAGGAGCTCCCTGCTAGAAACTGGAAGACCAAATTTGTATTTCTTATAATAAATCACAATATCACAGGGACTACTAGCAAGTGCTTGCTAAGTGTTGGTGTTTTACTTAAATTTTCTACTCTGATTCTCACAAAAGCCCTCAGTAGAAGCAAAAGCTGACTCCCATTTTGTGGAGAATTAAATTTATTAAATTTATGTGGGCATTAAGGCACAGGCAGAGCAATTGGTTGGTCAAACTAAAATAAAAAAAGTGTTCTGTCCTAACTCTACATTTTCTCCTCTTTCCAACACCTGTGCTCAACATAGTGGGGAACCTGCAGCAGGCAACCTTGGTGATTTTATTAGCCACCCTCTGATTAACAGCTGTCCTTCTGGTCATTCAGAAAGGAGGCCATAATCAGAGGTCTAAACCTAAGGTTCTGGCTCCAGGCACCCTCTGGGGAAGTGGCCGATTGAAGCCTGTATTATCACCTGGCTAAGACCCAATGTTGATCTGCCCCCCTTCCCTGCATCAATCTCCCACATCAGACCCTAGCAGTGTTTCCTGGCAACACTGTTCTGCAAATAGTTTGTAAAAAAAGAAAGTGGAGGGGCAATCATGGATGGTTGGTGATGACTTGTTTTTTGAAAGAAAGGGTACTGGATAAAATCCTGAGTGTACCAGTGCCAGCTTCTTTCCTCCCAGACACCGAGGTTGCTGGCAGGGCTAATGACTGATCACCATATGCAGTCACCTCCAGTCTCAATGGTACCTGCTCAGTTAGTTCGTTTTGCTCCTTGACACCATGCCCAGTCTTGCTGAGTCCCCTCCAATCCTGGTTTAGCATCTTCAGAGCTCATTGCAATGGATTCACAAGGAAGCAGCAGCCAAAACTAACTAGGCAAATAAATGAAAGCTGTACATTTTGGACAGGTAACAGCTGAACTGCTCTGCAGGACCCAGGAACCAGTGGGCTTGTCACCCCTCAGTCTCCTCTGAAAAGCTCACAGTGAAAACCTCTGCTTTGGGGCTCACTCTTCCACATCCCATTTAGAGGGGTCTTCCTCACCATCCCAGAGTCTGGTGGTGACAGGCAGTCACTTCCTTTCTCAGCCTTGGTGGGGACAGATGTCAGAGCTTCTGGGAGAAGTCAGGACACCCAACTGGAGGACCCAGGCTTGCTGTAAACTCACTGTGTTGTGACCTTGAGAAAGTCATTCTTCCTCTTTGAGGATTGGCTTCCTGAGCCATTAATTGAGTGGTCCATATATGTAGTGATATGTAGTGTCATCCTATCTCATGAGCCTCCTCTGGCTTTTTAATTTTGTGATTTTAAAGATGTGCTAAACTGACAGAGAATGCTGCCCACCATTTATTAAGTAGAAGAAGCAAGTTCCAGACTCATGTAGATGTGGGGAACAAAGGCAGAAGGAAGCGTAGATAAAATTAACTGTCCTTAGAACCTGCCCCCATTGACAGATACTTGAGGCAGGCAGAGTATAATGTTCCTCAAGGTAACTCCCACTGTCTTCATGTTAATGATTTGCTAGAGGGAAAAACTACCCTAGTTTGACAATAGCCAGGCCTCCAGTATCCAGTGAGTCTTCTTTAGCATATGAAAATCCTTTTGGAACTTCCCTTTGTCTTTACTCCCCCCCCCCAACCCCCCAAAGTATATAATCAGTTGCTCCTCACAAGTCTGGGGTAGCTCTTTCTGCCTACAAGGTCCTATCTCCATGCTTTTATAAAATCACCATTTTGTACCAAAGACATCTCAAAAATTCTTTCCAAACACCAACGTACTCCAAAACACATCACTAGCAAAGTAGCCCACTCTTTGTTTAAATACATACTGTTGTGGGAAACAAAGGCAGAAAAAAAATTATTAAACTTCCTTCCTACCTACAGCCCATTGACAGGTCCTTGAAACCGGCAGAGTGACATACCTCTAGGGACTCAACTGCCTCAATGTGGATACTTTGCTAAAGGCAAAAGGCAATCCTCGCCTGAACACCCCCCCCCCCCCCCCCCCCCCCCCCCCCCCCCGCCCCAGGACTCTATAAGTCTACTTTAACATATAAAAATTCCTTTGGAAACTTCCTTTATCTCTAAACCCCCCAAGATACATGTTGGCAATCACCCCCCAAGCATATGGCCCACTGATATACATCTGAAGGGCCTCATGACTTAGTTTCTACTAAACAGTAATAAATGACCTTTCCTAACAATAGCTAGCCCCCTCAGGATCTTGGAAATCTTGTTTCCAAAATACCTGAAAAGCTCACACTATCCCTAACCACCTCCCAACTTGAAGATATATAATCACCATCGCTCATGACCCCATCGCAGCTCTTTCTGCCCATGGGTCCTGTCCCTATGCTTTAATAAAACCACCTTTTTGCATCAAAGACGTCTCAAGAATTCTTTCTTGGCTGCCGGCTTTGAACCCTAATGTCTTTCCTACATCACATATGTCTTTATAACAAGTGTTGTTTTTGGAAATTTAAAATAATTACCAACATACTAAAAGCAACCTTTTGTAAATTTACCATTTCAACAGTTAATCAATTCATTCCAAAGGCTGCTTTGATGCCTACTTGACATCAGACTTTGGGATACAGAAGTGAATAAAATAGAGTTGTTGTCCTGGAGGAGTCTAAAGTCTTGGGAGTTTGGGAAGACTCATGATTTATTTTTAAAAGATTCTTACAAAGTAATTGCCCTGCAGTTGAGGCTGGCCTGCCTCCATATCTGATAAATAGAAAGGACACTGACAGCCCCTTTTCTTATGACAAAGAGTGTATTGTTCACTTCTCTTCAATGTCACATCCTCTCCTTAGTGTTTCCACTGAACTGCCCTTCCTAAACTCCTAACTACCTTGAGTTTGTGCCAATAATCTAGTACTTAGTCACACACATCTTCTTTCCCTATTTCCACCTCCTCACCCCCCATTACCTCCTTAGCTCACTCCAATGAGGCTCTGTCCCCTCCATTCCACTGAAAATTTTCTTGTCAAGGTTACAATACTATAGATGTTTCACTGCCCATGTGTGCACATACGCGTGCACGTGCGTGCGCACACACACACACACACAAAGACAAAAATGCACATTTGCAATAATGTCAAGTGGCAGATGGACTGTTGACATCCACCTGACACTGCCTCCTGGATCTGGTAGACTATATGTGGGTTCTTTAGTGACTTGCACATAACCTTTCATCCTCTGGTCCCTGTTTATGTTGGCAGCCTCACCCCTACTTTGCTGATTCAGGATTCTATATTCCCTTAGTGTGTCTTTCCCACCACACCTTTATTCATGCTGCTCTCCCTGCTTGGAATGACCTTCCTCTTCTCATCTAACTAGAACATTCCTACTCATCTCTGCAGTGAAACCTTTCTGCCTTATTTCCTTCACTCTTTTTTTTTTTTTTTTAAGTTATCTCTGTTCCCTCTTCCCAGAGTACCTTGATTTCCCTTTGGGAAATTATGTCTTTCCTACTGTGGACAGAGATGCCCTCTGGATTCTTCATCTCACCTATTTGGTACAGACATGGGATGGGCATTAACCTAATCTCGGCCAACTAGATTTTCTCTCTAGAAGATGCATGGAACATATGAATTATTTTATTCCAACAATGTTTACGGGTCCAGATACCAGGAAATACCAGCCACCAATGCGTTCTAGAGCTGCTTGGCTCCCATGCATTTCAGTCTCCTTCTTTGGCCTTTTCTCCTGACCTCAGAGCTTTTTCTTACATTCCCAACATATGCCTTTTCAGATTAGGTCATTCAAAATTGGTTTCTGCTCCTTGCAACAGAAAAATGACACCATAACAAGAAATACATCCTTTAAGACTCAGATAGGTGGTGACTTTCCCTGTAAAGCTTACTTAGTTCTTCCTTGGCCCCTTGTTGCTCTAGTAGACCCCTCTCCTGTGGCATTATAACAGACCTCTCCTCCCTGCATAGGCTCCCTGGGGGTACAGATCACAGCTCATTCAAAGTTGTGTCCCTAGAGCCTAGGACACACTTTATCTAGCATACCGTTGGGGTCCAGATAAAGTCTGTTCAAGAGTGAATGAAGAATTCGAACTGCTGTACCTACAGGGCTAGTATATTCTCTCTTCTTAACCGAGATAATGACTTGACAGCGTAGTCTCCTTTTTAAAGAAGTTCAATTTCAACTCAAGTGTCCA
This sequence comes from Mirounga leonina, assembly GCF_011800145.1. NCBI lineage: Eukaryota > Metazoa > Chordata > Mammalia > Carnivora > Phocidae > Mirounga > Mirounga leonina. The sequence continues at coordinate 18,454,960 of NW_023270433.1, read as the reverse complement.
TCAATAGATGAAAGGATAAAGAAGATGCGGTGTATATATGCAATAGAATATTGCTCAGCCATAAAAAAAAGGGATGAAATCTTGCCATTTGCAACAACATGGGTATTATGTTAAGTAAAATAAAATTCCCAAAGCACATCAAGAATTTTAAATAGAGAAGCCTAACTATAAGAAAGTGACTACATGTGTGTTAGAAAGCTGACCTAGCAAACAGGGGATGCCAGGTAATCCAGACATTAGTAATTACAAGTAATAGCTGCTATTCCTTGGGCTGGCAGAACAAAAAGGAAAGGAGAAATTAGGAACTAAGAGAAGGATCCCTGCATGGCTGATTCTCCTAATTCTGTGAGGGGGTGTGTCTTGTCATGAGTGCTTCAACCTCTGAGCAGGGCACCCTGTGGCCAGTGCTTAGATATCCAGTAAAGTGCTCGAAACACTTTGGCCAGTGCCAGAACTCTGAGAATGTGAGCTTCTAGGGAGGCATCCCACAGTGGGTACCAGGAGTGCTGAAGGAAGCTGGAGGCTGGAACCACAGCTGTTTTGCTTCTGGAAGATGTCTGACAGGATCTGGGAAGAGGAAGAGAAGCTTCGTCCTGCTACCTTCTAATCCCCTGTTAAGGGACCCGAGTGGGACATGAGCCAGCAAGAACTCTGGGAAATGTAGTTTGTAGGTTCCCAGCTCCAGCATGACTCTATAGAGCATAGAAGGCAGTGGGAGGAGCCTTGGGGCTGAGAGACTCTGGGTAAGTAACTGACATACATAATTCCCATAAAAAGCGACTATGGAGAGTTGGCCTCCAAGGTAATGTGACAAAATACAGTCTCCCTATTTTGTAACCCATTTCCAGCATGGTTCCCACTAACCCTTGAGTAAGAAATTACAGCTTAGGATAGGACCTCCATGGAAAATTCTGGTGCCAATATAAAAAGCAGCTCCAAAGTCAAAGCATTCCTGTAAGCCCTGACACATGGAGCCCATGATTTATTTTAGCTTTTCCTTAATTTTTTTGCCTCCTTCTGCAGTCCCTGGTTCCAAGAACGTCTTCTGGGCCAGATGCTCCCATGGATCAGATACTTGGAAACCGGGCCATTTCCTACAAAGCCTGCTGCTCTTCAGACCACCCTGCCAAACCCCTTGCTGTCTGCAGCCACACCCTGCTCCTCCAGACTTGCATTGCTCCACGTGTCCCCACCCCGCGTGTCACCACCCTCTTCCCTCAGAAGAGAATGCCATAATTGACCCATCCCATCTCCAGACTCAGTTCCTTTTCTCCTTCATTATCTACCACTTTTGCTCATTCCTTCATTCTGAGGTTGGACAGAAGTCCCTGTGTCTCTATTATGCTCTTCTCCTAGGATTCTACCATGTAAAGAGTGCCCTTTCCAATAGTGACAGTGAAATTTTGAAGCTACACGAAGCTTTAAATGCTTCATACAACCACAAATTTTGTTTTCATCTACAACCTCACTGACCCACTGTTAGGTTTTGGGATCCAAATAATTATATTTAAATCCTGACTCCAGGGGTGCCTGGGTGGCCCAGTTGGTTAAGCATATGACTCTTGGTTTTGGCTCAGGTCATGATCTCAGGGTTGTGAGATTGAGCTCCATGTCAGGGTCTCTGTTCAGCATAGAGTCTGCTTGAGACTCTCTCCGTCTCCCTCTGCCCCCTGCCTCCACTCTCTCCCTCTCTTTCAAATAAATAAATAAATCTTTAAAAAAAATCCTGATTCCTACTTGAAAAACTACCTACATTCTTCTGAACATTAGTTTTGTCTACTTTAAAAGAGGGCTAGTACCTACTTCTAGAATACTAAATGACACAGACTGTGTGTGCAACTGGCACAGAGTAGGACAGGGGTAATCTTCATTCTCTTTCCACAAGTGAGAGTGGTACTGTTCTCACACACATATGGGGAAAGGAGGACAAAGCACTATATAAGTCTAGCCTGGGCCATATAGTGGATTCCATAATAAGAAAGGATTTAAGAGAAAAATCTGAGCAATGCTATGTGGAGAATTATTTTTCTGTTCTTATAAGAATACAAGAGTGATATTATGACCAGATGAGATCCTCCTGTAGACTGACTTCCCCCTCTCAATGTTACCCTTGTGCACATCTGTTATTTGTGTAAGAAGGGGAATAAAGAGGGGAGGGCTGGGAGCAAAAGCATCAGGCTGGGACAATATGGGATATTCCTAGGGAAAGAATGGCAGATTAAGGGCTAGAAAGGTGACTTTGAATCATACTATATAGAGCCTTGAATGCCTGGCAAAGGAGTTTTGCATTTTATTACTTAGGTAATAGAAAGTCAAAACCAGAAAGAGTAAAAAAATAAAGAACCTTGTAAAATGGATTTGACATTTTATATATAAAAGCTTTTACTTAAGGAATGGCAGGCAAAGGGATTCAGAAAAATGCAAGACCCAGGGTGATTTATCTTCTGCAATTCTTTTTTCCCCCACAAATGATTTTAGGAAATATATACTTAAGGTAAGTGCTATAGGCTGAGCTGCTCCTATCACATAGGACACAACTTGCCACTGTGTCCTTCAAACACAGAAGAGATTTCACCAATGGACCAATTCTGTGGAATTCTATGCAAGGGAGGTAATGGGTCTCATCATGGGTTTGTTCTGGTAGAAGCATTTCATCTAGAACAAGATCATTGCTGCTTTTAAGGACCTACTGTTCTGGAACAGATGCATAAAGTAATCAGGGTAATCAGTATGGTAAACATAATGAGAAGCATGGGCAAGTATTGGATCCTTCAGGTGGGGCCTGTAGGGCTTCAGGGAAAGTTTTCTGGAAAACACACATAATAGAAAGGGATGACTAAGCTAAGTTATCCCTTAAAGGATGAGGAGGGTCAACCATTAGGAGGGAGAGCAGGAGCCAGAGAGAATCAGAATGATGGAGCAAACATGCAGAGATGAGAAGCATCATGTGCATGGGGGCAGACCACAAGTAGTCTGGGGTCCTGGGTGCTGAGGAGGTGGGGCAGGACCAGAAGGATTAAGTCTTGTGTGCCTAGCTCAGAAGCTTGCACTTCATCTTGCAGCTGATGTGGGTATGTTAAGGGGCTCTGAGCAGAAGAGTGACACTGTGGAACTCACTTTTTATTCTGTTCTAGTGGCTGCATGAAGGAGAGAGCAAGATAAGAGGAGAGAGACCAGATGGGAGGTGTTGGCAGTATTCTAGGAGGGCACAGGGGATGGGACCACAGGGGTGCCTAGGAGAGTATGGGAATAGGGTCTGTGGGAGTTGGCAGGTGATTGACACAGGGAGATGAGATGTCCCAGATGTCTAGCCATGAACTGGTAGACACTGCTGCCCACCACAAGACAGGGGACTCACAAGGAGGTGCCATTCTGGGGAAACAAAATATGCTCAGCTTTAGAAGCCATGAATTTGAGGAGTCTTGAGGAAGCAGAAAACTCATCCTCTCAGCTGGACAGGTGAGCATCAATTTCCTCATTTCATTTAAGAATGGGAAACTCCTATCTGGTTTTCAGGGAAAGATTAATTTGCCCAAGGAACTTGAGGTGTTGCTTTTACCAGACTCATTTCATTAGAACTCTCTTTACATTAACTTTAAGGAAACAAACTTCTGTCTTCAAAGCAGACACAAGCTCCTTTCTGAATCAAAGGTTCTGCTTCTGTTAGTCATCTTAAGCCCCTGAAAACCCCCCACCTGTAGAACTGGCCCTTGGGTTTCATATGTGTCCCTGTGTAATGTTCTTTCTGCCCCCTCTTGGTAGCATAGTGAGAGATCACAGCATGAGGATCCAGAGGTGGAAATGTTCCTACGGAGAATACATATCAAAAAATTCAAAAGTCCTGAGAAACAAAGATGATCCAGAAAGAATTTTGAAATTTATGAAAGCTTTTGAAATAATCTTTGTTTCATATTTATTTCCTTCATATCATATTTCCAAAGATTTTGAAATTCAATTTACTCTTAAATATTGCCTGTTTCTGTCAGAGCAGGAATACATAATTTTTTCATCTCTGTAAAAGCCATCTGTTTTGAACCCAAAGATTTTTTTCCAGTGGCAAGATAGAAAGGGGGACAGAACAAAAACCCTCAGCCCATTTTACTACTAGTAAGCCATGAAATAAACAAGTCTCACTATCCTCACCACATGTGCTCCTGGAACAAAAGGGATTTTGGTGTGACGGATCCAATTTTTGCTATGAACTGTGAACTAGCATATTTTTAACTTGGCTTCTAAGGTTGATGAAGGGAGCTTTCTTGTCTTTCCCTAATAAAATGCAGATGACTCTCCTTTCCAAGCTCCTAAATCCCCAAAGCTGTGTTTGAATATGAATCTCATCTTCAAGGATAAGAACAGATTTGCAATTCAGTAAGTCACATTGTGCATCATCGCTGTTCCTCATTCCAAAAATATTTCTAAAGGGCTTGACCTACAGTAAGTAAGTGTGCACTAAATATGTATTAAATGAAGGTGCGAGAGGACATTAGCATTAGCCCTCGAATATGAAGATCTGGGTTTAAATCCTGGCATTGCAACTATGTTAGAGTGGGAGGGAGTACTGGGTGCCAGTTTTGAATAATCACCTTTAAGTGAGTTAGATCAGGATTCGGACCCTGGTTCCACGCCTTCCCAGCCATGAGTGGGGAGGATTTGGGTCAAATTTCATAACCTCTCTGTAACTCAATAGGATGCAATAGTTGAGCTTGAGGACCTTGGGGTTGAATACTGGTTTTGTCATTTATTATCAAGAGGGTCTTGGCAATTTCCTCAAATGGCCTGATTTCCTTACCTGTAAATTAGAGAAAATAATTGTGCTTATTTTCACGAGGTTACTGTGAGCACTTAATGAGTTAATATATGCAAACCACATGGGGTAAAGCTTGGCATATGGTAAGCACTCTGTATGTGTTAACTATTATTCTATTATTTTTATTATACTACCTCTTACTGTGCTATTCTGACTCTAAGAATGTACAGGGTTTTTTTGTTTTTTTGTTTCTCTAGGAAGAGGTTCCATAGTATTCAATATCTTGGGGGTGGTGTTAGGATGGTCATTTAACCTTGGCCACTTTAAGTTTCAGTTTTCACACATGTCACTGAGATAATACTCCCTCTTTATCCCTTCTCTCTCTCTCTCTCTCTCTCTCTATATATATATATATATAGCATAGGTTTTTGTGAGGCTCAAATAAGATCACAAATGTGAAAACACTTAGCTAACTCTCAAGTGCTCCATAAAAGTGAGTTTATTAGTTGGAACTCTTTCCACTACAAGTGACAAAAACTCAACTCAAATCAGTATGCCAAAAAAGAAGATTTATTGGCTCTTGCAACTGGATTCTAGGGTAGCTCATAGTCCCAAAGGAAGAACTGTAAAAACCAGACTTTAGGAACCAAAACTGATGCTCATTATAACTCAAACACACAGTTTACCCCTGTGTGTGATCTGTGATGGCTGAAACTCTTTCCTTCTCCATATAGGCCTTTTCCATGTAATGAGGAAGATGGCGTCAGGATCCCAGATTCATACTGTTTCAGTATTCCAAGACAGCAAAAAGAGAAAATCTCCCTTATACATTCCTCCCTCTCTTGTATATCTACTTCAAGGAGGAATTCTGATTGACCCTGATTTAATCTCTTGCCTAACCTTGGGCCAATCACTGGGTATGACGGGATAGATTACTAAGATTGTTCAAACTTGGTCATTTAGTATGGGACATTTAGTGTGGGACAGAGGGATATTGTAGTAGGTTTCTCCAGAGAAACAGAACCATAGGATATGTATATGTATATTTACATGTATATGTATATCTACATCTGTATCTATATTTATAAGGAGAGTTTCTTTCTTTCTTTCTTTAATAAGGAAATGGCCAATTATGGAAGCTGCCAAGTCCCAAGATCTTCAGGACAAGTCAACAATCTGGAGAACTAGGAGAGCCAATGATATAATTCCAGTCCAAGTGTGAAGTCCTAAAAACCAGGAGAGTCAATGGTGTAGTTCTAGACAGAAGGGCAGCAGGCTCAAGAACAAGCAGAAGCCAATGTTCCATTCAGAGAAGGTCAGAGGGAAAGAACTCTCTCTTATTCAAGGGAGGGCCGGTCAGCCTTTTTATTCTATTCGGGTCATCAACTGATTGGATGAGGCCCACCCACATTATAGGCTGCAATCTGCTTTACTTGGTCTGTTGATTTAAATGTTAATCTCATCCAAAGTACCTTTACAGAAACACCCAGAATAATGTGTGACCAAATATATGGCACCCTGTGGCCCAGACAAACTGACTCATAATATTAATCCCAAGAGATATATTACCAGAAGGGGAAAAGTAAAAAACAAAGACACTGAGAAGATTAAAAAATATTATCATAGATTATCATTATTAATAGTTTATTTAACTTCTGTAGAGATGACTACAATGAACCTCTGTGTATCTGAAAGCCAAGATTAATTACACCCCAAACCCTTGAGTGTTACTCAATTTCTGGCAGAGATAGTTAGCAGGATGTTGATCCCATTAGAAGCTGTTTTGGTAGGAGAGAAATCCTATTAGTACAAGGTCCTCAACCTTGGGAATACTGACATTTGGACTGGAAAATTCTTTGTTGTGGGGGACTGTCCTTTGCCTTGTAGAATGTTTATAACATTCCTGGCTCTACCCACTGGATTTCAGTAGCACTCAGTCCCCCTACATTCCACCTTGTGATAATCAAAAATGTCTCCAGATCTTGTCAAATGTTCCCTGGGGAACAAAATCTCTCCCCATTCCTGGTTGAGAAGAACTGTACTACTGAATCCCAGCTAAGTACTAATTTATACCTCTCTATTCTTCATCCTCAGTCCCAAAGGATGGAGGGAATGCTGGTTGGCATTACAACCTGATAAACTTCCCCTACTCCCTCTATACACATTTCATTACATTTGAAGTTCCCCACCACTGGGACACTGAACTGTTGAAAAAGACTGCAGAATATATATGACTCAACATATTTTGGGGTCTAGTCCCTCCTCTGTCACTGACTTATGATATATGGCTGGCCACCTCCTTCCTCTCCAGGCCTTGGTTTTCCATATTGGTGAAATGAGATGTCCTACAATCCTTCATGTTACTCTAACATTTTATGATATAAATTGATCAGATTGGAATTATGAAATGGGAAATCACTAGACAGTATTCACCAGTTGAAGAATTTGTGGCTAAGACCCTAAATTTCCCACAAGCATCTCTTTTGTTTCTCGGAAGTTTAGATTGCATTGGGTTCCTTGGGATGTATAAAGAGTTGGGGCAAAAGAAAGAACTAACCTATATCAGGATCTCTGCTGTTACCTGATGTTTTGTTTTGGGGTATCTCTAATGATTCCATCTCTGTACAGGAAAACAGTGTCAATTGGAGAATCATTCAATGAGACTAGAGCATAATGTTTGTGAGAAATAAATTGGGGACTGTGCAGAGTCAGGGATGCCAGAGTAATGGGCACAACCCTATTACCCAAAGCGGGGAGCAGTATGATGCACAATAGAACAAATACCCATACAACTGGGTAAACTGTTTTTCATCTTTGCATTTGAAGTTTAGATAGATGACAGAGTGAAATTAGCCAGATGCAATTTGCAGTAAACAATAGCTTTGCCTCTTTATTTTTCCCATCATAATTATTATGGCACAAAATATTCACTTTATTGATGAAAAAACTGAAGCTCAAAAAAGAGGGGTTACGAGTAGTGACCACACTGTGAGTTGGTGGCGGAGTCTAGATGGATAGCTGGGGCTCAGGACACCTAGTCCAGCAGTGTTTCCATCATATCATCCCCAAGGAAAAGCCCTGTGGGGGAAAGAAGTGTAGAAAAAAATACCATCCCCTGCCCCCAACCCAATATTAGAGCTCAATAAAGCAGGTCATGCACATGATGGGTTTCCCCTCTTCCTCTCCTCTAACTGCCAATTCTTAGGTAGGTTTTTTGCAAAGATTTCAGTCTTATTTTTGCCATTCGTTCCTAACTACAAGCATATCAGAGCTCATACTGGGACCAAGAACCAAGCTCATGGAGAAAATGGCACATAGTCCCATCTGCTTTCCTGCCTTCCTGAAGAAGAAGCAAACAGAAGGGATGAAAGGCATCAGCCATGCTTCTGTAATGACCTTGCTGGCAGATGGGGATGAGAACCTATGCGAGTTTTTGACCACTTACTACATTTCTAGTTTCCAGTTACTGTACTAGTTTCCTGTGGCTGCCATAACAAATTGCCATACATTTGGTGGCTTAAAACAACAGAAATGTATTTTCTTACAGTTCTGGAGGACAGAAATATGAAATCACGGTGTCGGAGGGGCCATGTTCCCTCCAGAGGCTCTGGGGAGAGTCTCTTTCTTGCATGCTCCAGTTTCTGGTAGCTCCAGGAGTCCTTTAGCTTGTGGCCACATCATTCCAGTTTCTACCTCAATGGTCACTTTTTCTCCTCTTCTTTGTGTGTCTCCTATCAGACACTTGTCACTGGATTTAGGACCATCTGGATAACTCAGGATTCCTTCCTTATCTCAACATTATAAACTTAATTACTTCGGCAAAGACTTGCTTTCCAAAAAGGTCCCTTTCACAGGTTCTGGATATTAGGTCATGGATGTATGTTCTGGGGCATCATTATTTAGCCCACTACTTCTAGGACCTGTGCTGATTTTTCTATCTACAGTATTTCATGGACCTCTCACAGGTCTATGAGTTATGGGTGAACATTCCCATTTTATGGATGAGGAGAATTTGTAAAGGGACAGAGTTAGAAAGTGCCAGAGGCAGGGTGCACATTAGGGTATTTTTTTAATGAGTCTATGTTATTCCCCAGAGCTTTGGATCTTCCTTCTAAGAGCACACTTATATTGGCTTTGGTTGTTAATAAATACACTTTGGGGTAAGGGTATGCAGAAGAGGAAGCAGCATCTATAGAGGACATAAGTATCAACACATTAGGTTGGATGGGGGATTCCCTTTGGAGGATTGTTACCCTCTTGCAGAGTTAATGGAATCTTAATTCAGTTCTTGGGTTCTGGCCCTGTCTCTGTGTAGCTGTGAATGAATTTTAACAAGTCTGTTTACCTCGTCCCTCAGATTTTCCAACTATGAAATGAGCAAGTTGGACTTTGAGCTCTCAGTTTATGAATCAAAACTTCCATCAACATCAAACCTCAGGACCTACTTTTTGAAGAAATGATGCCATCTTTACAAGTATACCCCTGCTGAAAACATTCAAATTCTTCCCACCTCTACTCAACTGGTACAATAGGACCCAAATGCTGGGAAGCTTTAGGATTCACTCTGGTGAGGCCCATCATCCCTGAAATACTCTTCCCTCCCAGGCTGTATCTCCTTCTCAGCCTTGAAAATCCATCTCAAAAACTGCTCCTGCCCTGATCTTGTTAGGCAGAATTAACTATTTCCCCTCTCTATTCCTATATCTTAGCTTGCACACACTTGAATAATGACACTTACCTTTATGAACAATTATTATTTTCTTTATCTTAGTCTTCTAGAGTGTGAATAAACAAATGAGGGAATCTAGACCTTTTTTTTTTTTTTTTTGAGAAGGTGTAAAGACAGAGGACCTGCATTCTTACTTTTTTCCTCGACATTTGATTGAAAAGGGCCAGAGTCCTTAGAGGGAGACAGCCTGCATTAGTGAGATAAGGAACGCATTTAAAAAAAGACGAGAATTTGGTTCTTTGCAAGATAGTTATTTCCTTTGTTTCTTTTCTCCTTTCCTTCTTTCCTTCACTCTTTCCTTTCCATTCCTTTCCTTCTTTTATCAAAAACACACTGAGCTCCTACTAACTGCCAGATGCTGCTAGTTCCAAGGATATAATGATGAATAAAAGTCACTACCCTGTAATCACATAGTTCAGTCTCGTGGTCAGTGTAGGCAAGGAAACAAAAAATTACATTACAGTATTATATCATACCACATCATATATAATGTATACTACATAATATAATTCAGAGAGTACATATCATTTTGTTATATATTTTTTGCGTATCATTTTAAGCTATATAGGCACCATCTTGCATACCACATGGGAAATGTAGTAAATGCTGTAGTAGTTTTCTTCGTGGCTTCAGGGGAGGCCATGCAGAAGAAGGGTTATCAGACAGAAGGAAAGATATGTAGAATGGAGCATTTTCTAAAGCTCAGAGCCTGTGGGCTTGAATGACAAGCTCAGACACATAGATGATAATTCAACAAAATTTTCTGTGGCCACTTCTTTCAAGGAAGATTATTTTGGGGGCCTACCTGGGTGTTCCAGTACCCACTGTAGAGCTTGTACCTTGTTCTACATAGCAGAAAGCTGCACCAACATCACCATCTGCCCACAGTCCAGAACTCTATCCAAACCAGAATACAGAATACCAGCAAGCAGAGACATGGCCTTTCTCACTGAGTGCTCAGCCTGGTTCTCATTAGCCTCTCTCTCTCAGCTACTTTGGACTTCACAAAAACTATGTGTATTTCCACTGCTAACTTAATCTGCAAAGCATTCAGCAAACTCTCAATTTTCTTTTATTTTCCTATAATATGATGTTGCAAATAAAAACAAATTATATAAGGGGGGAAATTAGTGAATGAACTGTTATTGATTACTATATTTTAATACCACAAATAGCTGTTAATTATTAGGTCATGAAAGTACAAAGCATGAGCTGTTTTATCTTGATAACTTTATGTCTCTAACAGTGCTTGGTATAAACTCGATACTCAGTAAATGTGAATTAAGTTCAGCAGTATGGAAGGACTGAATGAAGCTGGCATTATGGATTCTCTTCATATATGAGAAAAGGGACCAGAATTTAACCGTGAAGGGAGCTGACACTCATTTTTTTGTATGCTCATTAGCTCAAGAGCTATTCCTGCCTTCAGTGCTAAACACTCAAAACTGTTCTGTTGGAGTATTTCTGCTGGTGACTTAAGAGAGGTCTGCATTCATGGCCTTTCTCTTTTTCAGCCCTCCTCTCTTCATTCCATCTTTCCATGCTTCTAGCTGTGAGATCTTTCTGAAATGCAGATTGGATCACCTGTCTGAAATCCTGCCTGGGTCTACAGCCCCATATCTCACACTCAACCATGTATGCCCTATGCTTGAGCTGCTCTCAAAGAGTCTTATGCTTTCTCGGTCCTCCCTTTCTGCACATGCTGTTACCACTTTCCAGGAAGACGTCTGTCCACCACTTCTCCATTCAGTTAACTGGTATTTCAAAGCCTAGCTCAGACTGTACTGCCTCCTGGAGGCTTTCTTTGAAGGCCCTTGACTTAATTGGGGAATCACTCTTCTCTTTCCCACCCTGTTGTATTACCACCCTAAGGCAACTGATCATGTGTCTGTCTGTTTCTCCAGCTTAGTTCTGAACTCCATGAGGATAGAAACCACGTCCTTCTTCTCTGTTAATGTTCTTAGTTCTAGTCCCAGGATTGAGCATCGATCAGTTGCTCAAAAGAAAGAAATGAAAGAAAGAAAAAAGAAAAGAAGAAGGGAAGGAGAGAAAGAGGGAGGGAGTGAGGGAGAGAGGAAGGAAGGAAGGAATATACTGGCGAGGATAGTGCTACCAAATGGCAGCAGAAGACCATGGTCTCATGGTCAAGCTCAGCCTGAATTATTTTATGTATAAACCCTTCAGGAAGAATTTGTAATAGCTGCCCACTATCTTGGCTTTGGGGGACCAGGGATATATGGCCTCCATAAACAGTGCTGGGGAGCAAAGGAGGACTTCACTCTTCATCCCTGGAAGCCAGTAGATTGCTTTTGTTTGTTGTGTTTCTGCTACCATGGCTCCCAGATGACACCCCATCTGCACAAGCACCACTGCAAACAGATATGGAGCTGCCAGGTGGGTTTTCTCAAACCCAACAGCCTCAGTAAACCAGCAGCTGACAAAAGCTAGGAGCAGGCCCCAGACACAGGGGAAGGAATGCGGATTTGTCTTGATCTGCCTCATCGGAGGGGAAACGATAAGGAAGGAGTCATGAAAGACTGGCAGCAGCTCAACTATTTGGCACCATAGGCTTCTTCCAAAGAACCATTTTCCAAGATGGGTCTGCGCCCCTGCAAACGTGCTCATGTTCACATGAATGTCGGCTTGCTTTTTCTCCTTTTCTTTTTTCTCTTTTATTTTCTTTCTTTTTTCCCTTTTTTTCCTTTCTTCTTTTAAAAATTTCACTGGTCCCTTAGTGAAAAGTATTAGCAGAAGAGTCAGGTCTCAGGCATCAGGTAGATTGAAGTGGAAAGAAAGGGAAGGGAAGCAAATACCTCTCTGGAGAGACACAGTTCTATCTGAAAGGAGAGGTTGGCTCTCTGCCCTCAACTGACCCTCATTCCCCCAGGATGTTTCTGGTCCTGGGAGCTATGGATTCAAAGCCCACTGAGTTCTTCTGCCTATTGTGGTGTTGACCTGATCCCTGAAATTCTGACCCCCTCGTTTTCCCTAATGGCTTTCCTTCTCCAAGCTCCCTGGGGAAGAAAGGACACCTAGACACTCTTTGTCAGCTTTTCTTTCTACTCTCTAAAGTAATTCACTGCAAGAGTATAACTGCACATTCTTCCCTTTCCCCTAGACAGATCATGTCTATTTTCCTTTTTTTCTGCTGACATTTTGTCCATCCATTTGCTTATTTCTCTAGGGTCAGGTCCCGTAGGTCCTAACTCTTCTGTTTGCAAAGATCACCTTGTTTGTTATGATGAAGGTATACATGGCTCTAAGCCAGATGGTGAGATCCCAAGTGTCCTGTGATGACCTGTGGGCCTCAAGAGGTGAGCTTTTGTTTTATGTTGTCTCCTCTGGCTCTAGTTTCGTTCTCCATCTCCTTGCTTCCCCCAATCAGCTGCTCCCATCATTTGACATTTATCAGTGCTTGGAAAGCATTTTTAATTTAACCTTTTAAAAGTCTCCCCCAAACTCACACATAGGGATTGTGGATAGGTTTTTACTTTTCACTGATAATCTACCTTACATGTGTGCGTGTGTGTTTGTAACTTTATAGCTAAAGATGCGGCGTTCGGTCTTATCATTTCTCTTCCTCCCTCCTCCTTTCTAGCACCTCAAACCTCCCTCTCCAATATTCTGGTTTATACGCTGGGTAGCACAGTTAAGCTGGTTTATCCTACCCTGGCCAGTGCTACTTTAATAACAAAATAACCCTCAAGAGATTTCACTGCTTAAAAGACATCCTCTCCCCTAAGTACAATTTAATCACCGGTTCTTAAGCTAACAACGTTTTGCACTACACACACACTCAGTAAACACACCCTGGTATCACTGTGTGATGTCCTAGGCTCTACTGACCATGGTGAGAAGAAACATTCCAATTTCCAGCCTGCAGGTCAATTTTTTACATAACAATCCCTTCCAAGTATTGAGGGCAGGTGCCAGGTTTCACTTGTTTCGATAATCGTGGTTTCTAGTATCATATCTGGTAAATATCAACAATGCGCAGTAAATATTTTATGGCAAAATGGTTTCAGGTATTATTATTATTTTTTAAATTTTATTTTATTATGTTAGTCACCATACATCATTAGTTTTTGATGTAGTGTTTCATGATTCATTGTTTGTGTATAACACCCAGTGCTCCATGCAGAACGTGCCCTCCTTAATACCCATCACGGGCTAACCCATCCCCCCACCCCTCCCCTCTAAAACCCTCAGTTTGTTTCTCAGAGTCCATAGTCTCTCATGGTTCGTCTCCCCCTCTGATTTCCCCCCCTTCATTTTTGCCTTCCTACTATCTTCTTCTTCTTTTTTAACATATAATGTATTATTTGTTTCAGAGGTACAGGTCTGTGATTCATCAGTCTTACACAATTCACAGCCCTCACCGTAGCACATTCCCTCCCCAATGTCCATCATCCAGCCACCCCATCCTTCCCACCCCCCACCACTTCAGCAACCCTCAGCTTGTTTCCTGAGATTGAGTCTCTTATGGTTTGTCTCCCTCTCTGGTTTCGCCTTGTTTCATTTTTTCCTCCATTCCCCTATGCTCCTCTGTCTTGTTTCTCAAATTCCTCACATCAGTGAGGTCATATGATACTTGTCTTTCTCTGATTGACTTATTTTGCTTAGCATAATACCCTCTGGTTCCATCCACGTCATTGCAAATGGCAAGATTTCATTTAGGGATGATGATGATGATGCACATTTTACAAGTGGAAAGAAGAAACTTGGAAACCTCATGTAGTGCGGTCTTAATTACACAGTAAATAGCAGAGCCACATCTTGAAATGCCCAAATATTCAGACATCAAACATTACAGTTTATCTTCTCTATCATATTGGTGGCATGTTTTTGGCAAACTATTTTTTTGTCAGATTTTACACACATGTGAAGTCATTTGTGTCCTTATTACTGTCACCCATACCTATAGATTGGTCTCTAGGGCTCTTATGTTTGTGCAGGGACGGGTGGGCAAGGACTGAGGAAGGCACACACATACAAAGCTCCATTCTTGGCCCCTACTATCAGATGTTCTCTCAGTCTCTATAGCTGGCTGCCATAAATCAGTCGCAAGAGTTCCAGGGCTCTTTTTTACACAGCTGGCTCCTGAGGGCACAACTCTGGTCATAGCAACAGAAAATTACCATTTTAGAAAAGGGAAAACCAGACATAGGAATGTTGCCCAGTGTATTAGTTTTCTAGTGTTGTGTGACAAATCGCCACAGATATATCAGCTAAAAAATAGCACACAGATATTATCACACAATTTTTGTAGACCAGGAGTCCAGAAATTGCTTAACTGGGTCCCAGAAAGCTGTCAGCAAATGCTGGTTGGGCTGTGTTTACATCTGGGGGCTTGACTGGGGAAGAGTCCATTTCCATGCTCTTTTGGGTTGATGACACAATTTATTTCCTTGTGGCGAGATGGTTGAGGCACCCCAATGTTTGGGTGACTGCCAGCAGATTTAAATGTCTTCTCTCTGGGGGTGCCTGGGTGGCTCAGTCAGTTAAGTGTCCAACTCTTGATTTTGGCTCAGGTCATGATCTCAGGGTCATGAGATTGAGCCCTGAGGTGGGCTCCATGTTGAGCATGAAGCCTGATTAGGATTTTCTCACCCTCTCTCTCTGCCCCTCTCCCCAACTCGTGCTCTCTCTCTCAGAAAAGTGAATGAATGAATAAATAAATAAGGAAATAAATAAATAAATAAATGTATGTCTTCTCTCTGGATTCATTTCCATTTTAATAAAAACAATATAAATAATATTCCTTAAGTGTAAGCACTAACATTTGCTCAAAAATCACATGGCATCAATTTTGAAGTGGAACTTGACTATTACATTCAAACCAAATACTAAGAATGCCAGAAATTTATCATGTGGAAATATGATCAGGTGACTTGACATCTTTTTCTTTCATAAGTGGGTCCACACGTTGGTCATACCAATAGTGAGAGAGTTGCCTGAGCTCAACTGGAAATGCCCAGGTCTTCAATTAGAACTACTTTACCATTTCATTTACTGCCCCCACAACACCCTCTTCTCTTCTCCTACCACCACTACAGCCCTTCTCTTTTCACCATTTAGGTGGCTTCTACTGTTTAGTGTCCTTCACTAAGTCCCTGGTCTGACCTGGATTAATTATTTCAGAACCATTAGAGAGGCACCTGGGTGGCTCAGTTGGTTAAGTGACTGCCTTCGGCTCAGGTCATGATCCTGGAGTCCCGGGATCGAGTCCCACGTCAGGCTCCCTGCTCAGCAGGGAGTCTGCTTCTCCCTCTGACCCTCCCCCCTCTCATGTGCTCTCTCTCAAATAAATAAATAAATAAATCTTAAAAAAAAAAAAGAAGAAGCATTAGAGACTTGGCTGGAAACCAAATCCCAGTACCCCAACTCCTAAAGGCTCAGTTCAGCTCAATACATGATTACTTGGGAGTTGAATGTATCACAGTCCCTGTAATTAAAACTGAAGATAATTTTTCCAGATGAAAACGATGACATTTAAGGAGTTATAAATGACTTATAATTTCCTGGGGGTAGGAATGTAGACTTGCTTTAGGAGGAGGAGAGTATGTCTTTTATTCTTGTTTGAAAAGGGACGGCATTGGTAGGCCCTCTCAGTTATATAAGTTCAGGGGTTGATAAACTTGCTCTGGAAAGGGTCAGACAGTAAATATATTAGGATTTGTGGGCCAGGTGGTCTCTGTCCCAATTGCTCAATGCTGGCATTAAAGCATGAAAGCAGCTCTGGACAATATATAAATGAATGAGTATGGCTGTAATTCCAGTAAAACTAATTATAAACCCTGAAATTGAAATTTTATATTATTCTCATCAGTCATGAAATTCTTTTTTTTTCAACCATTTAAAAATGCAGAAACCATTCCTGGCTTGTGGACCATGTAAAAATGAGCAGCAGACTAGATCTGACCATAGTTTGTCAACCCCCGCTACAGATATAAACCAAGCACCTACCCACTGTTCTTGGAACAAATAAATGATCTCTCCCACCCCCTTGGAAGTCTGTTGGGGCTGCATTCAGAGTTGCAGGGCATCTCTGAAGATTCTTGGTGGGGAGAGGTCTCTGAGATTGGACTTTCAAAATAAACACTTGGCTATGTTTAGGGGCAGCAGCCAAAGGAAGAGCCTTCTAGACTCCTGGGGCCGTTGCAGCTTTGTGGAGGACAGCTGGGCCCAGCCAAGCTATGATTTCAGTGATCTCATGGGCAGGTGAGGAGGCCATACCAGAAAGATGAAGGTTAGCAGCTGCAACTTGGATGAAATCATCTCAGTAGAGAAAGGAGTGACCTGCAGGAAAGCAGATGGTGGTCTGCAGACAAATGACTGGTGTATACAAAAAGTGACAACCAGGATAGATTTGCAGAACATTGTAAAGTGTCCTGAAGATTCCCAGAGATACTGTGGAGTATGGGGAAAAAAAAAAAAAAAAGAATTTTCTATATTTGAGTGCTTGGGGGATAATGCCCCTATAATTTAGAAATACAAAGAAGTGCAATGTTTTTGGTAGGGTCTGGCTTGTGAGATGTATGTTATCATAAACACACTTGGTTGCCAAGCAACATCCATATGCCTATTCTTACTCTTTTTAAAAATTTTCTATTTTGAAATAATTTGAAATCCTCAGAAAAGTTGCAAAATAGTATAAAGAGCTCCCATATTTCTGTCATCCAGATTCCTCAACTAGCATTTTCCCACATTAGTCTTAGCATTCTTTCTCTCTTACATATACACTCACACACATGACATACATACTCGTATATATTATTGTTTCTGAACTATTTGCAAATAAGTTGCATCAGTTTGTATTTCTTAAAGACATTCTACATAATATAACCAGCAAAACCAGGAAGTTAGCAGGGACCCCATATTGCTTTGTAATACCTATACCCAACTGGAATTTTATTGATGCCTGAATAATGTCCTTTTTATGTTCTGGCTCCAATGCAGGAACATGTGTGCACTTAGTTGCCATGTATTTTTATTTCCCTTCAATATAAAACAATTCCCCAGTCTTTATCTTTCATGACTAACATTTTTGAAAAGGACAGGCCAGTTGCTTTGTAGACTGGGGCCCTTGCAGCTCTGTGGAGCTGTCCTTCAGTTTGAGTTTGTATGATGTTTCCTTACAATTTACAATAGTTTAGCAATAATATCTGCCAAATATTCCTTTCATGGCATCATACTGTTAGGCACCAAATGCTAATTTGTCCCATTACCGGTGATATTAACTTTTATTACTTGGGTCTAAGGTTTCTCTACTGCAAGGCTAATTAATAAGTATTCTGTACTCACCACTGAATGATTAATAAAAATATATTTTGAGGATTGATACTTCAGTTCTTCTACTGTAAGAGTTTTTCCTTTGCCCCCATTTATTTATATCAGTATAGATAAATTAGATGGATTTCTATTTTACTCAAAACATTACAGCCTGTAAATGTCATTGTTTAATGCACAAATTGTCTTAGACTTGGCAGTGGAGCCCCTCCAAACTGGCTCTGGTGGCATTTAGGCCTGTGGCCATCACTCTTGAGGCAATTCCTTGCTTTAGGTCTTTAAGACATTCTAGACCTATCTGCATTTTCCTTTCTCCAGCTCTGGATAAGCCATTACTCTTAGGGGCTCTCTTCTTTAGTGGAGAATAATACATAGAAACCAAGGCCAGGACATGCTTATTGTGAAAAGGGTACCAGTGTTTCTAGGTCCTTTTAATGGACAGAGATAGAACACACACACACAATCTATATTTATTTAATTATGTAAGTTAGAAACAGTGTGTTTGCCTCATCATTTTCTATTTCAATCTACACCATGTTGTGGCATTTATTCAAGTCTTATTCCTTTCCATATTTGTAAATCCCTCCTCTATCAGTGAAATCCAAACTCACAGCATTTTTGATGTACTTTCTTACTTTTTCAATTCCTCCTGTTTATAACCCCTACTGAAACATGCATGAGGGGAAGACATAGAGAATCTCCCAGGTGCCAGTCCTGATAACTTCAGGGGGCTGAGTTAAAACTAGCAGGCACCTAGTTCTTGTTATGTGGAAAAAGTAAAACCCCATTAATATAACTAATGCAAGTGCAGTAGTTACTCTTAGCTGAATACATTCTCAACTGAATTCCAACTTGAGCAGTGTCTGGTGTTGCAGAGGAAGTTGGCCCCACCTATAGCTCCAGGGATAGATCTGATTGATCTTAAGATCCATTCCATTTTACAGTAATTGACTTAGGGATGGGCACATGGCCCAATTCTGGAAATGATGTGGAAGGCAAATCTGGCCATGGGAACAATCAGTGTCTCTTCTATAGGTTACTGCGTGTGGGTGTAAGGCTCATGATTGCTGTGGCCATCTAACTACCTGCCTGAAGATAAAAGAGACACATGGAGAGGAATCAGAGCCATAACCTTAGCATTAAATCAAAACTACAGCCTGCCCCATCTTTGATTCTCAATTATTTGAATCATTATGTTTTCTTGTTAACTTAGACAATTTGATTTGGATTTTCTGTTACTTGCTGCTTAAAACAACCGAACTCATAGATGTAGATAACAAAAATATGTATTGGGCTCAGTCCTTGGCAGTAAGAATACAGAGAGAAATACAAAATAAATCTACTTTCAATGAGCTCAACCTAAATATTATGAAAGACACAGTAAGAGCTCAGAGGAACTCTAGATGAGGTGTTGCCTTACCTAAACAGGAGTTTATTGTTCACAGAAGATAGGAAGGGAATAAAGACCATTATAGACAAAATCTTCAGTACAAAGGCATAAAACACTAAATGGTGAGGGAGGACGGTGATAGAGGTTTTAATAATAAAATGAAAAGTATCAGCCATTATTGATTTCATGAAGAAACATATGTTGGTCACATACAGGTAATGCAAAGATATCTCTGCCATGTAATTGGGGATAAATATGTATAGAAGTTATATGGAACTAAAGATGTAAGGCTAATGGCACCCAGGGTAGAGGGAATCATAAATTATGAATCCATGCCTCTGAAATGCCTCTTATGAAAATGGACTGTGGGGTAGACCCTTTTCTAAAGGCTATACTGAGTTTGATCCATGAACCTGAATTTTCTTCATTTTACTGACAAAATGAACCTGTGTTTCATGGATCTGAGAGTAGATAAGCTGTCTACCTCAAGACCTGAGGCTATTCATATCTCTAAACCAAAATGGTGGCTATACCTACACATAAGTTTTCTTCAATGAGATTATGAAACAAAATCCCTTGGGACAAAGCCCAACCCTGCTCTGAACTAGCAGCATTTCTGTACTGTGACTTCTTTCTACTGCTTCAGAATTGGCCTTTACTCAATGGCACAGACCTGGTGCAGTCTTGATTTGATGCTGTTGACAGATGCACCATTTGAGAAAGGACAATAGAAATCTCCCCTCCTTAGCTATCACCATGGAAACTTAGAGCACCAGTCAAATCACTGTGTTGTTTGTCTCATTCCAAAGAAAATTTAACTTGACTTATCTGAATTAATTAGAATCCAACAAGAGGACAATGATGCAATGAGGAAAAAAGAAAGGAAACAAATACTGGAAAAAAGATATAAAATAATTATTACTTTAGAAAATGGGATTTTATATCTGGGGAATCAAAGATAATTAGTAAAAATTATTTTAGAATAGGTAAGACAATTTAGAAATTGGCCAGATAGAGGCTAAATATACTAAAAATATCTAATATTTTTAGATACCAGCACTACAGAGATAGAAAATTTAATGATATACATTATCATTATAATGATATAATGATAGACCAGCACTACAGAAATAGAAAATTTAATGATATACATTAAACAAAACAACCAAAGCAAAACCATTGATGAAGAGATCCAGAATATCCAGCAGCCCTACCATCTATCAGATAACCACCTATCACTGTCAGCTGAATGGAATTGAGCATGGACACCCCCACTCCCCACCACCACATTTACTTCGCATATACATGTCTCTTCTTGCTGACAAGTACTCTCACGACTTGTACCATGATCCTCACAGCAATTCTTATGGTACATACTATGAACCCCATTTTATATATGAGAAAGTTGAGAGAGGAGAGAGCTCCAAGGTCACAGAGTTGGTAAATGTCACAGTGGAATTAAAATTCATCTCTGCTTGACTCCCAAATTCATAGTTTTTGTTTTGTTTTGTTTTTACTGTTTTCATCCTAACATGCCATTAGGTTGAGTTCTCTCTTTGTGGAACTATCTCTTTAAGCTGAAGTTGTTCATTTTTTATGGGAAGACCCCCAACTCCTATTTCCCTTCTTGGCTTTTTCATACTTGTAGGCCAAAACATGTTTTTATATTTGGCTTCCATGCAATTTCCTTCCCATTCCCACAGCTGAAATGCACCCACCTGAAGTCAGTAGCCAATCTCTGGTTTAACTTAGAACAGCTGGTGGTTGTAAAAAGGGAAAGCAAAAGTGTAGCTATTTTCTTTTCAAATCAAACTTTTGTTTTAAAAGTTGAATGTAGAGAATTCATGGCATTTTGTCTTGATTGTTCACATTAAAACTTGAAAGAGTAGGAGAAGGAACCGTGGAGGTCCTGTGTTTCTCTAACTTGATTGGATTAAGTGTCCTCACTAGAGCAAAGTTCTCAGGGAGCATTCCTCAAGTGAATCCCTAAATGTCAGGACCTTACTAATCAATGTCATAGTGCAGTATCCTTCCTGCCTTGACCGTAACAAAATTTTCCCGAGGAATGGGATCTTTCCAATATGGCTGTGTATAAACTGGAAGGAGAACATGGGAGAGTCTTTTGAAAAGACTTGGCTTTTGCCTAAAATAACGAATGCAAAGTGTCTTGGGGAATTATTCTACAGAGAATATTTTTAAAAAGGAAAAGTAATATGAAGTCCAGAAATTGCCTTCAATTGAGGATACTGACCTTTAAGAAGCAGATCTCATTATCCCTTCTTCTGTTGATTGGTATTTCACACTTGGTGGATTAAGAAAAAATGAGTTGATGGGGAGGGCACGTGATATGATGAGCACTGGGTGTTATACGCAACTGATGAATTATTGAACTCTACATCTGAAACTAATGATGTACTATATGTTGGCTAATTGAATTTAAATAAAAAAGAATAAATGAGTTGGAAATACTGTTAATAGCTATACATTGGTGAAGTTTCAGATATGAATGGCAAATAAGATATGATATAGTAGAAACACCATGGGTTTGGAATTGTATATAATGCCATTCAACACCTGGTTCTCTCACTTATGAAGTATACAAAATAGTTACATGGCTGCTTTTGTTTACACGTAAAATATAAAGTAAGAAAACATAATTTGCCATTCAGCACTTGTTCACATGCTTTTTGTCTTCCCAGAATGTCTTCTCCTTCTTAGATGCTTAGATAATGTTTACTTAGACTTTAAGGCTTAGCTCAATGTTCATGTCCCCTGTATTCCTCAGAATTTTTTTTTTTCCTCTCTGGCTCCCAGGTTACTTCACACTATTATAAACATCACACTAAATTAAAGATATTTATTTAAAAAAATAGATAAAAAATTTAAAAAAGATATTTATTTTCCCAGGTGTGTCCCTGATCAGACGGTGCCAAGACCCTGTCTTCTTCATCTTCATAACCATAATGCCTAGCCTAGTGTCTGATGTCCTATATTAGAGACTGGATAGACTTGGCATGTATAAATTTTTTCAGAATAAATTTACTTTTGTTTGCATGTCCAGATAATCATCCCAATTAGCCATTGGTGACAGACTTGCAGGGTCAGATGTTGGGCGGTCAGATCCAACTCCTCTGACTCCAGCTGTTTGCGGTCTACTTTCGGTGTCTATCATATCCACATACCCCCTCTGCCAGTGTCCATATTTTCTAATGCTGATTCTTTGAAAACTAAATTATTTACTTTAGGCTCATTCCAATCAAATAGTTATGTGATACCAAGTATTTGACAGGATAATTATTTTTTAGTGCATAGTGCAATGATTCAAGGCCACTGAAGTGTTTACAAGTTTGTCCATGTAGCGCCTGTGACCACTTCACATACTGCCAGGGGTACGCAGACCCTCTTTGGGACACATTGAGCTTTGGGCCCTGCTCATTTACAAATGAGGACTCAGCATGCTCAGAGAAGTACATGTCTAATCCGGGGTGCCACAGCAGCAGAGCCTGAACAAAAATCCCAGCCTTCTGAGCTTGCCTTCAATAGACGTTCCATGAATTAAGCCAAATATGTACATTTCCTTGGAGCTCCAGCACTTTGAGCAGCCTTTGTCATTGCTCCAGGCTTTTGTGGCTAGGGTGAAAGCAAGACACTACATAGCGCTCTGCCTGTGCCCTAGCAACCAAGCACAACACAGATGGCCAGCTTGGCAATCTGCCCACCAGACGCTGATTGCATACCTGGTGGTGAGACACAATGGCAGCTTCTCCCCCACAGGGATAGCGTGTATTTGCACAGTGTGGCTGGAGTTTATAGTGATATGCAATAAAGATTAGACCCTATGCCTTCAGGCCAATTTGCTAGTTTCCAGTCTAGAGGCAATAACTTTCTGCTGGTGTAATGACAACTTGTCTCTTGCAGCTGGATCACGTTAGGACAGTAGGAATTTGCTTTTTTGGTCCCTTTTCAATAGTGCCTTGTAATAACAGGGTAGCAGTTTCCCAAGATGTTCCTTGCCAGTTGCACATATGTACTGGCTCATGAAATCGTGAGCATTTCCTAACATCAAAGAATGGGAATTGTCTCCATCCACAGGAGAGAATAGTCCCCATTTTACAGGTGGAGAGACCAAGGCACATTTCAATTCAAGAACAATTTATTAGGTGCCCATTATTACTTGATAAATTGAACGAATCATTATTTTGTGTAAGCCATTCAACCAGGCCCTGGACATATAAACAATGCACAATGTGATTCAGTAGGTATTCAGACAAGCAGAGGAGACAGATATTTACACTAATAACTATAATACAACATGGTGAGTGGGCTAATAAAGGGGTGTACCCAGTACTGTGTGAGCAGAGAGGAGGGGGCAGTTAATTATCCCTGGAGGAGGTTAAAAATGAAAGCTAAATTTGAGCTGGACATTACA
This sequence comes from Mirounga leonina, assembly GCF_011800145.1. NCBI lineage: Eukaryota > Metazoa > Chordata > Mammalia > Carnivora > Phocidae > Mirounga > Mirounga leonina. Next base: position 18,431,376 of record NW_023270433.1, on the reverse strand, counting down.
TCCAGAAAAATGCATTCCGGCAAAATGGTGAGAGCTTTTGCTTTTCTGCCTGATGAATCTGAGCTCAAGTTTCTACTTTACTACTTACTCATTTTGTGACTTTAAGCAAGTCACTAAACATTCCAAATCTGTTTCTTTATCTATAAAATAGGGAGAAAAAGAGTTCATGCCATAGATATGTATATAGAGTGAGAATAAAATGAAATAATCAGTGTGAAGTGCTTAGCTTCTTTTCTGGCATCTAATATGCATTCAATAAATATTAGCTTTCGTTGTCATTCTTATCATTACTATTATGATATGATGATGACGTGAGTTGCTTTGCAGGCAGGCTTGTGATGTGGTATTATCATTGGTCGGGAAGCACTGGCTAGAAATTTAGCTCTGAGTTTTACTACCTGTTGGTCCTTGAGCACAGTCTTCACTGTTCTGAAGTAATTTACACTAGTTGACCAAGATGGATGTAATAAATAAGATATATGTATTTGGTCTTCGTTCTTGATTCCTGGCACACAGCTCCTAAAATTCTTGGAATCTCTAGAGTGATAAGAGTATCTTTTGTATGCTAATGACTAGTGGCTGGGGGGCCCCAAAATAGCTTCAGTATGGGGACTGGCATCCAGAAAGACCAAAACATAATTTGTAGGTTGGAACTTTCAGTCCCATTTCCAACCTCTGCAGAGGAGAGAGGGCTGGAGATAGAGTTAATTACTGATAGCCAAAGATTTAATCAATCATGCCTATGTAATGGAACCTCCATAAAAACCTCTAAAAGATGGGGCTTGAAGAGCTTCTGGGTTGGTGAACACATCAAGCTGCTGGGAGGGTGGTGTACCTGGAGAGGGCATGGAAGCTCTTTGCACCCACCCCTCATACTTTGCCCTATGCAACTCTTCCATTTGGGTGTTCCTGAGTTGTATCCTTTGTAATAAACCAGTAATAGTAAGCAAAATGCTTTCCTGAGTTCTGTGAATCATTCTAGCAAATTATTGAACTTGAGGAGGGGGTTGGTTGTGGGAACCTCCCAAATTTATAGTTGGCTATTCAAAAGTACTGATGACAACCTGGGACTGGCATTTGAATTGGGGTCAGTCTTGTAGGACTGAGTCCTTATGTTACGGGATCTGATGCTATAGGGTCAGAAGTGAACTGAATGATAGGATACCCAGCTGGTGTTGGAGAAGTGGTGTTGGAAAAGACACAAAGTATTTGGTGTCAGACGTGTGGTGAGTAAAAATCAGTTTAGAGCTGCTTATCTTCATCCACTAGGTTTCATCCCCAAAGCAACTCTTCTGAGGAAGGTGGCATCTTCAGAACTGTGGTCCCTTTGAAACATCTCATTAAGTGCTCAGAGACACTGCCTGTTAGGTTTTGGAAGTCACATTTTCTTGGAGAAACACCACAATATGATCATGGCACACTGCATTTTCTGGTATGAGAGATGTATATCCTACTCACAACTTGAATTCTGATGAAGCAGGAAAAAGGACTTGGGGTGAAGGCCAGGAAGTGAGGAAGGCTGTGTGGAGAGGAAATGCTTCCAGGCAAGGAAAGCTTATAGCTAATGGGGACCCAATGCAATGGATGTTCGGCGGGGAGGTGACGTGCAGTGCATTGTGGGAGCACAGAGTGAGTGCTCAGTCCTTCCCAGGGAGCTAGGGGAGTGAGGCTGGCAGAGTCCTGAAGGCTGAATCAGAGTCATCCAGTGGAACAGATGAGAAAAGGTAGCCTGGGCAGAGAGAAGAGAATTGTAAATACCTGGAAGAATCAGTGTTTGTGGTACATTCAGGGAATGAAGAGATGTGAGTAGTCTGTTGTATCTGGAAGGAGTGTCAGACTAGACTAGAAAGGTTGGCTGGGGGCAGATTTGGGGAAGGGAAGACAATGGGAAACTTCTCTCAGCTGAATATCCTTAATGTGCTTCCCCACCCTCCACATCACTCTCACCACCATAAATGAAAACAGTCAATAATGAATGTCATCTATGTGCTATGCTAAATGCTTTACACACTAAATATCTCTTAATCCTCACAAAAACAGAAAGAATTAGTGTTTCAACTAGGGTTAAATTTGGCTGAGAATAATATTTGCATTTCTCCCATCCCTCAACAACAATGTTATAAACAAGATACAAATGTGTTTTTCTCTCATGTGCAAGTCTGGAATTCAGGGGTATGATGGTGGCTCTGGTGTAAGACGGTGTCAGATACTGGGGCTTCTTTTTCATTGCTCCTTCATTTCCATGCCCCAGGCCATGTCATAGCCCAAATTTAGCTACTCTAGCTCTAGGTATCTTGTTTGCATGCTTGTCAGCAGCAAGGAAGAAGGGATAAAAGAAAGAGGGTCATGGGATTGTATGAGAAGTTTTCTAAGAAAGCTTTCTGGGAGCTAATCCACAATATTTCTGCTTGCATCCTGTTGTCCAGAAGTTAGTCACATAGCTGTATCTGGTCCCAGAGAATGTAGTAGTTATTCTGCAACCATATGCTCAGTTAATAATGTGGAAAAGAGATGAAAACATAGTTGTACCTACTAAAGGCAGATAATCGATCCACATTTTCCAGATAAGAAAATTAAGGTTTATGGAAGCAAGGCAACTTGCTTCTGGCAACACAGCTGTTAAATGCCTAAGATTCCAACTGATTCCAGTTCTGGTGGTCCTAACAACAGGACTTGCTTTCCAACATGACTTAATAGACCTTAGTGTGGGCTCCTCCCAAAAGCAGAGCCCAAGACAATGACTTAGGTGAGAATATTTGGAAGAGAATCATGAGGGTGACCAACAATCCTGGTTTGGCCACCACAGCGGGGGGCTTTTGGGATGCAGGACTTTTAGTTTCAAAACTGGGATAGTCCCTGGAGAACTGTCCTGTGGATGGGTGGTCAGGGAGCAGGCAAAGGGAGACAGGCAAGAAAGAAAAGCCAATGTGAGGGTGCATCATCAGTCAATGGGGCTCCATTTCATCAGGGCCTTTGAGAAGTTTGCAGAATTCCATCACAGATGGGTGCCTGCAGGATGTATCCAACAGCCCCTTTCCTCATCAGCTGAGGGTTGGTCCCAGAGGGTAGCATCAGGTGATTGGGAATGCTCCACCATGGTGACAGATGAGCTGAGAGGATAAGGTGGGCATCCGAGAAGCCTACTACATCATGTGTGATGCCTTACTTAAGTGCTTTGAAAGCTCAGGTATTAGCCACAGGACAGTGACTTTTCAGCTGAACTCCTTTGATTCCCTCAGCTCCCTAGGAGCTGTTTCTAGACCAGGTCTCCTGGTGAGTGTGTGTCTCTGTGTGTGGTTTGGTTGCAGGGATGCCTTAGTGCTTTGCTTCTCTTCTTTAACTTAAACCAGATCTGTTCTAATTTTATCTCTTTCTGTTTGTATTATGTATTATTGTAACTTTCACTTGAAGGAAAGGTTCCACAGTTTAAAAAGTTTGTACAGCACTGTGCTGGGTAATGGAGAGCCACTGAAGTGTTTATGTAGGAGAATGAGTTGTCACATGAATGCTCTGGAAATCTCATTATGACTCCAGCCTGGAGAATGGGTAGGAAGAGCAAGCCTACAGGCAGCAATTACACAGTCAATGGATGATACAGGATGGGCCAGGGAAGAAGAATGGACCAGAGGACTAGTTGGATTTGGATGGTAATGGAGAAGAGACTGAGGAGGTTCCATCCACAATGGATTTCTGATTTGGTTAGCTTAGGATCAGAATGGTGCCATTTAATGACAAAAGATATACAGATACACAGCAGGAGGAGCTGACTTGGAGAAATAATGATTCATACATGTAGTGAGTAAATGACCAGCACCTGAGACTCCTTGTCCTATAATAGGGTGAGTCTGTAGTTGGGGAGTGCAATGATAATTTTGAGATGACCCCTGGCTACTGCCTCCTCTTGGGAACCCAGAGGGAGGATCATCCAGGCAGAGTGTCCTTTGTCCCCAGGGACCATGAGAAAAGTGATCAATTCTTCCTTCTCTGAATAAACTAATCAAGGTGTGCTGCAGTAGATGCCTGGGGTCCTCACCTCTCCATCCATTGAATGAGCACTTAGATATGAAAGGAAGGAAGACTGGATTTCTCAAAATCTGAACCTCAGTCAGATGTGTACGGTGGTCATTTTGACTTCTCTAAGATATGAGACAGCAGAGAACTCTTGAATTACTACTTCAGGGACACTCCTCTATTCCTTTAAGGCCATTCCCTGTCACAGAATTCACCCTTATCCTCTTTTTTTTTTTTTTTTTTTTGACAGTGGACATTTTAGGGGGAAATTTCAAGAAGTACAGAGCTATAGAAAAGTACTTTAAAATTATGTGTGTGTTAACAGAGAATAATAAATACTATTATAATGATGATTCATTCTAACTTATAACAACTAGCTACACCAGCAACGTCTGCCAACCAAGCATCTTTGGAGCCCCAGATATCTTTCCCTCCATTAGACAAAGGCCACCACAAAATAAGCTGCAGGGTTGCTGTTCATAAAGAGAGTGCTGAAACTATCAGGTTATTTAGTGCCCGGTTGGGGGTGGTGAGGTCTGCCTTACCCAGGTTATCCCTATGCTCCTTCCCAATTGAGAAGAATCACCTGTTAGTTCCACCATAAATAGGGTCAGACCTTGTACAAATTAAGTGAAAGCCAACATGGTGTTAAATATGGCCCTTCCCTACCACTCTAGGGTCCTAACTGACCCAGCTGTACCAGAACCCCATGAACTTCTATCTCATGAAGCATGCTCTATCTAGACCAAGTTACTTAATGCCTGTCAGCCATAAAATCCTTTATTTAAATGAGATCTCTTATGAAAATTCTACATATAAAAGTAATGAGAGCAGCTCTGTGGATATGAATATGAAGACCATGGAGCCCATCTCATTTGGATTATTCTGAATGTTCGGCAGCTCCTAGGGATCTGTAGAACCTAGTGTGCAAATACACGATATAGAGAATTCCCTGTTAAGTGCCTATGGGAAACTTGCCTGAGTCAGATTTTCTGGGTATGAATCCTTGCCCAAACTCTCTCTCTGTGACTTCGGAAGACATCACTTCTCTGTGCCTCAGTTTCCTCATCTTCTAAGTAAATAACATTTTGTTCACTACCAAGTAGGGTGATTGTGTGGATTACATGACATAAGATGTGAAAGTACTAAGAACCAAGCCTGTCACATAGCAGTCACCCAGTAAATATCATATGTCATTGTTTTGATTAGTTATTGCTCTAAATTAAGTCATTATTCATAACTTAGTCTGAGGAATCAATCCATGCCAGCATGCCTACATGCTTTCTTTCTCTGAATAGAAATACTGCTACTGATAATAATTACAACAACCACAACCATACCAAGAATAATATCAACGTCATCAATAACAACGATGAAATCCACCAATAATCACAGGATTGCTTTGCAATGATTACTCTGTTTAGCCACTGTTTTAGAATGTTCTCTGACCTCGCAACAGCCCTACAAGGCAAATACTTCTTAGATCCATTTCACGGATGAGGAAACCAAGATTCTAAAAGCTTAAGCCACTTGCACATAGCCAGAGAACTAATACATGTCAGAGCCAACGTGCACAGCTAGAACTGTCTAACTCAAAAGCTCAAGATATTTGCTTTTCCACCAATGGCTCCATGCCCTCCCATTTTTTTTTTTTCTCAAGGAACTTTTCAAGAAATGATTCTAAGGATAGTTTTCAAGTCCTGATTCCTTATATACGTGGATGATGCTCAGAAATAAGTGGCGCCTTTCTTGTTGATGTCCTGTAAACTTTGACATGTGGGGATGGCAATAGTTATGTACCCTAGGTCTCCAGGTCTTTCTTTTTACTGTTAAAAATGGAGTGACCTTATGGTGGTCACATGTGAAATCCTAACTCATGAAAATGCTCCTCCACTTTCTCCATCCTGAATACAACTTTGTTTTAAATTGGCCTTGTGGCCCCAGAGTTCCCTTTCCTCAGATACTGAAAGATGAGACAGTGTAATGTGAACCTTGTTGGCAGACGGGTTCAAATAATACCTTGGCCATGTCCTACCTATGTGAGATTTGCAAGTCCTTTCTATTCTCGGAGACTCAATTTTTTTCCTTTATAAAGGTAATTACATCTATCCACAGAGTGGCTATGAGATTAAATACAGTAGAAAGCCCTGATCCCAGTGCCTGGAGTCCTCAGTATATAGGAGCTATTATTGTAATTATTAAGTTTAACATCCCCTTATGTTTCAGAAATCTCTGTTTCCAGCTACAGTTCTCCCAAATGTGAGTTCCTTTCACAGGAGTCTGTGTGCTCTGCATGGTTGAGAAGGCACCAGGCTATTCTCTGCCCTCTTGATAAAAGCACTTTCACCATCAAATGGCTCTGCTGAATCAACCCAACATTTTCCCCTCCCCTCCCCCCCTCTGCTAACTACATTTTGGCACTTCTTCAAGGGGCTTTCTGTAATGAGCAGGTTCCCAGAGAAAGCTGTTTCCTGAAAGGCTTACAGCATTTGAAAGAAAACAAGTTTAGGGTCTCAGCATTCTTGCTTTTGAAGGAGGAAAGAAAGAAGCTTAATCTGCAGGCCTGGCAGCGATAGCAGGAGCCGCAGGCTTTCCTGATCACAAACCTAAAGCACCATCATCTCATCTTGCATGCTTTCCCAGCCCCTTTTGCAACTTCATTCTGGCTTGCCCATGTGCCTAATTCTTTGTTCATCAAATTAGTGCTGAGTACTGTTGCCATCCTGATCAGATCAGCATAAATAAGGCCTTTCCTTATAGTAGCATGAAATACAGCAGTGTGGGTGTGCACATTGTTTCTCAGAGAGGCTTAGAGACTTGTGGTAGAGTGATGCAGAGAAAGTACGTGCAAAGGAGCCAGACAGCCTTGGGTGCCAAGCTGGCCACCAGCTGTGACACCTTGAACAAATCACCAATTCTCTCTGAACCTCCATCATCTTTCTTAGTTAAATCAGAATTACTGTGTCTACTTTGCTTGTGTTCTGAAGACTACATAGGGAAGGCACATTTTATGTCTGGAATAGTCTATGTGCTTAATAAATGCCAGTCCATTTACAAAGTAAGTATTCATTCCTTTGATGGAATATCTTCTGAGCTCTTTTTTGCATGTCACACAGTAGTAGACATTGGAATTAAGGAAGTCTGACATAGTGTCACTGCTTTCATGGTGGTTATAGCTGGTGAACCTAGGCTTTATACATCCCTTGAGGAGAGTTTGGGATAAATGGCTAGTGTGATATAGTTCATCATAAAACCATTGCATATTAAAATTGTATGGGACCTTGGAGACCAAAAAATCTTTTTATAAATGAGAACAAATGGTGTAGCCAAGAAGTGATCTATTTAAAATCACATGGAAAGCCACGGAGAAGGCTGGACTTCTCTCACAGGTCAATGCTTTTCCCCTTTTCTCTGCTTTCGAGAAGCTTACAGATTTACTGACACATGAAATGATTTGCAAAGACAATATGTCAGTATGTATTAAATATTTTGGAAAGAAAGAAAGCAAGCCTGCCTACCTGGAAAGGGCTCTGCAGTTAGGGAGGTATTTAAGGCTATAGGAGGGGGATCGAATCGAGGTCTTGATGACTGAGGACATGGGACAGAACATTCCGGGCATGCTGAAATAAATGAAAAACACTGCCATTTTGAAAGTCTAAGAGGCTAAAATTAGTTTCGTGTTTTGTATTGTTTTGTATTGTTTTGTTTTGTTTTACAGACTCTTAATCTCAAGGGTCTTTTTTCCTGGAAGCAGCACTACTTAATGTAGGTATTAGGCTTAGTGGGTGAAAACTTACAAATAAATGGGCATTATAGCCATACATTTATGTTTCCATGGTGCTCAGGATTATAAAAACATTACCCCACAGGAAGATTATACTAGATCTCTGATTTTTTTTTTTTGAGGGGCACTGAAGATTAAATTTATTCCAACCCCAACATGAATATTTTATTACAGAGCCATTTTAAAAAAGCATCTTTTCTATCTCTAAAATCTGTGAATTGGAAAATAAATGCATCCTTTTTTTTTTTTTTCTGATGGGACCTCCCACAGACTTTTCTTTAGAAGTCTTTCTGTGCTTCGAGAAAGCATCATTTGGCGAAAAGAATATTAGTTGCCCAGCCTAAATCTACTGGAAAGATGTGAAAGTCAACAATCAATGTGATTCAGAGGTATTTGGGCCATAAGGAGAATCCATAAACATTAGGAGAGTTAACTTAGATACAGAAACATGTAGCTTCCTGAATAAAGTTTCCTGCTGACCCTAGGACTATCTCAGGGCAGGGGATTCCTTCAAGTGTAATTATATATCATGGGATTCGCATGATGGCAGTTTTCTTAGAAACTGGAGCCCAAATTATTTTGGATATGGTGAGAGCTCTTGGAATCTTATCCCTGCTTGTCAAACAGGGCAAATTTGCTCTCTTTTGGAAAGCTCTGTGTCCAGGTGGACTGGGCCAAGGTATCCTGGGCATCTCTAACGTCTTATGGGCTTTGTCTATAAGGGCCACCTGCCAGCCTCAGCTGATTCTAGAAGTTGCTTTCCACTGAATGCTGAAAATGGAGTGCTGGAACTGACCTAGGTTGGAGCCTTCACAGCCTTCCATTCAAATGCTGACATAGCTTTCGACAGGTTGCAGAGTTAGATGGGCAGGGTGGAAGACCATTCCCTATGACTAGGTGGGGATAGGCTTTCTACAGCCCAAAGGTAAAGAGAGAGGGCTTTCATAATTCAGAAAATTTCCTTCTGCTTCTTGCCAAAAGAGACAATCCAGGGAGGAGAGAGAACTGGGTGTAGTGGACTTGGGGATTGACTGTTGGTTGTATCCTTTACTGAGTTCTTGGAGACATTTACTTACCCTTTGCCTCATCTGTAAAATAGACATTGACATATAATTTAAAGGACTGTGGTAATGCTCAGCTAAGAGATGATGCACAAAGCACCTTCCAAATAAGAGACCCTTAAAGTGGCAGCAATTAAAACACACACACACACAAACACACAAACACACAAACACACACACACACAACAGATTGTGAAATAATTTTAGGGTAGTGGAAAGGGAGAGCCTTTGAAGGGAGAGCCCATCTAAGAGGTCCGTTGGAATGAAATAAGTGAGTTCTAGAGTTTAGCCCAGCTTTTCTATGCCTTTTCTATTTTGTCAGCATATGTAGAAGTGATCAACTGAGCACACTAATCCCCCACATGTCTGCAGGTGACTAAAGTCTAAAGCAGAACAGCACTTGACTCACTCATACCCAGAAAGAACTATGATTACCCCATGGGCATGAGTGCTCATTATAGCTGTCAGCTGATTCCTTCCACTGTATATAGAAAGGTTTCCAAGGGGGGTCCAAATATCTTCTAGGGAGAATATGATTAGAAGATATACAGTGGAAAATTGGTCAACTCAAGGCTCTTACTGGCTAATGTGAAAGAGCTATGACTTCTTGGCTGACCTTCTCCAAGGTAGAAACAAAATTATCAAAACAACTGTTCGGGCTGATGGGACAATGTCCATGCTAAAACACTTCTTCTCCCTCCTTCCCTTTCTTCTGTTCCTAGCATGTTGGATGAGTAGGTTAGGTGGGGTACCTTCAGAAAGTGACTGTATTTGGGGTGCCTGGGTGGCTCGGTTGGTTAGGTGTCTGCCTTTGGCTTAGGTCATGATCCTGGGATCGATCCCCATGTCAGGCTCCCTGCTCAGGGGCGAGCCGGCTTCTTCTTCTCCTGCTCCCCCTGCTTGTGCTTTCTCTCTCCCTCTCTCTTTCTCTCTCTCTCTGCCAAATAGATAAATAAAATCTTAAAAAAAAAAAAAAGAAAGTGACCATATTTTTCCTCTTCTATCCCTGTCCCCTTGGATGAAAATCCCTGGTGGTCCAACAGCTGACCTGCTCACCCTTAGAGAAAATGATCTCGGGGTCCTGGGATTGAGCCCCCCATCAGGCTCCCTGCTGAGTGGGGAGTCTGTTTCTCCCTCTGCTCCTTCCCCCTGCTCAGTGCTTGTGTTCTATTTCACTCTCTCTCTCAAATAAATAAATCTTAAAAAAAGGAAAAGAAAATGTGCCTTCTATCCATTTTAAACCACAATATAATTTTGAGTAATCAAAATGTCCTGTCCCCTTACTAGTCAAAATGCTATACTTCATTAAAATTTAAGTTTTTCCCCTTCTCAACTCAGGAAGCCCATAGTAGGTAAGGGGTGTAAATGTGGGTGTTCTTTGATGAGTTGTTTTTATTCTTTTTCTCCACTTTATACTCTTAATTATCCTTCCCATTTACAGAAAATTCTGTTTCTGATTCCTTCAGGAGCAAAACGGAGTCAGAGATGAAGAGGTGAGCAGGGAAAGGTTCTGAGATTAGTACTGTTGTGAGCTGTCATCAGAGAGCTCTCTGGCCTTGGCAGTTGCTTAAAGGTAATTCTCTTATGAAGTGTTCTGTGCATTAATGAAGACCTTCCTTTGCCCCTTTCTCTTTTCTGGGGATGTTTCTCCAGCATGAATGACAGGGAGGAATGCATGTCCTCTAGCTGGTCATTTAGGAGGTCTTCACCTTCTGCACCATCTCTGCTGGTTTTCACCATTGCCCCTGGTCCCTCTCTTAAAGCCTGCTAGATGGTTCTTGCCTGGCTGGCTTGCTCCCTTTCTTGGACCCATCATAACATTATGGAATAAAATAGGATTCTATGGGAAAATAGAGAAAATGAATCTAACTGTGATGCATATATTAGATAAGGCTACTATTCTCTAGAAGGCTTTGTCCATGCTGAGATCTGAAAAATTAATAGAATTTGTTAAGGCCAAAGATTTGGGATGAGGGGAAGCATTGAGTGGAATGGGGAACACGTGCATATGCTGGAAGGAAGTACAGAGATGGTGCATTCCAGACACTAAAGGAAATTCAGTTTAACTGAAAAAAATTTTCTGAGAGGTGGGTGGAGGGTGAGATGAGGTTAGAAGGAAAATTGCAGCTAGATCATAAAAGCCTAAGAGGAGTACAATGGAAACATCTATGCTTTTGAGGAAGGGAGTCAGTTTACACAGTGTAGATGATTTGAAGTACATATGGTTATGTTTCATTTCAGAGGATTGATCACATTCATCTTGATTAAAATGGAGAACTCCTAGAGTCTCCGCAATCCTATTTCTCACATACCATCTTGTTCTCCCATTAATTTGGCAAGCATGCATTGAGTCCCAGCTCTGAGCCAAGTCACATACAAGGGCCTAGGGACTCATATGTGATTGAGACATGTTCTGTCCATCAAGGCTAAGGGAGAGACAGAGAAGGAAGTTGATGGTGTCAGCTTAGAATTATATAATAAAGCATCTACTCTTCTAAATTCTATAATAGATGTTTTCCATGGGTGGTGGAGGCAAGTGGAAGAACATGGAAGAATAAAAATAAAGCCAATTTGGAGGTAGGCGAGGGTGGTGAACAAACACTTCCAAGAGGAGGCAATATGCCTGAGCCAAGGACTGGAGAAGTGTAGGTGTTTACCAGGTGAGTGATGGGCTGGAAGAAGCACCAAAGGCAGAGGCCACATTTGTGAAGAGACAGGAAACATGAAGGCTTGATGTCTTCAGGAAGGTGTAAGTTGCCCAGATTGGCTGGAAGATAGCATGTATGCATGTGGGAGTTGCAAGAGATGTGGCTAGAAAGATAAATAGGGGCCAGATCAAAAAAGCCTTGTGTGTCTTACTAATCAATGTAGACTTTTGTTTTAGTGTAGTTTTGAAGAGGTGATACGGTCTCTGAGCTTTTGGACGCATCTTTCTGTATCTGGTCTGTAGCAACAACCCTTGGTTATTGCTACTCACATGATAAGTGTAGCTCATGGGAGGTGGATCATGGTTCTAGAAGTTACAGAGGAATAGCAAACTTAAAACTGCCTGGCAACAATTTATTGAGGTTGTCATGTAGAGGAATGTAGCAGGGTAAAATGAACACAGATGGAAACAGATCATTCACCAACAGAAAAGGTAGTTCATAGAACTTGGAGTTGTGCGTCCTAGGAAAGTGTGAGGCTCAGGAAGACAGGCTGAAACCCAAGTTTGCCTAAAATGATGCTGAGTTGTTCATGTTCTTCTGCACAAGGAGAATTAGGGAGCTTAAGTTACCTTATGGAAGGCTGGTGTACTGAGATGCAAATATAATGGGTTTACTATTGAAAGCTTAGTGTTCTCCAAACATTCTAACTTGGCACATTGTTGCTGCAGTGGCAGCTCTGCCATTAGGAGCTGGAGTTTTTGCTGTTGTTCCTACCCATTCCCTTTCCCCCTGGCTAGCAACTCCTTGGATGCCAGAGCATTACCTGTTGCCCTCAAGGGCAGGGGACTAGTAGATCTGATTCTGACTTTTAGTAGTATGCCCTTTAGTGTACATATGTGCATGAATGAATGTGTGTGTGTGTGTGTGTGTATACATAGATAGATAGTTTTGCATGATACCCATGGAGTGAAAAACAATTACATTTGTCTCATTTCAAATATGTATAAGAAGTATGGTCCAGCAAAAAAAAAAAAAAAAAAATCACTTGAATGTCATGATGTTAGCTTATTTTGTTAACTTTCTATTTTATTATTCCATCTTTTTTTTTAATTATTTATTTGAGAGAGAGGGAGAAATCACAAGTAGGGGAGAGGGGCAGACAGAGAAGGAGAAACAGACTCCCCACTGAGCAGGGAGCCCAATGCTGAGCTCAATCCAAGGACCCTGGGATCAGAGTTACCCAGACACCCTTTATTATTCCATCCTTTTAACTATAATGTGTATGAATACCTAACATAGATTATATCCTGGACATCAAAATTTAAAATTTCCACAAAGTCAGATTTATTTTGGCATGAAATTGAATTGAGTTATTATTGTCTTAATGGAGAGGTGAAAAATAGAGTTCTTATACTCTTGTGATCTTCCCACCCTTGTTTCAGTTTCCTAATTTAATTTTAAATAGATGTTGTCTTATGTTCCCTTCATTGTGCCTTTTCTTTCAAGATGCTTAAAGTATGCCTCCATATTAGGGGGTGACACAATGAAATTGCCTAGTGTCACCTCTGGTAATGCTAACAACAAAGCTTTTTTGTGACTACTGTCCCTGAAACTATTTTCCTCTTCCATGGAGTGGGCCAAGCCTATTCCACCATGATATGTAGCATCTGGTCCGATCATATGATCAATTTTGGAGGCTCAGTCCTGTCCTTAAGATGCACCAAGACCACCATGATCCACATTGCCAGAGTCTGACAAAAACCCATTCACCTCTTTCTAACCTGAGTCATGAATCTTTCACTTCTATCCACCTCACAGCTTTCCAACCCAAGTCTGAATTCACTGGATTCTTTCTCCTTGCACCAAGCCCTAAGGCCTAAACTCTATATACTTTATCAAGTGTTGATCTCTGATTTCCTTCTTCAATGGCATTCTACATTGTTCCAAGGAATAAGTCAGATAGTATACATAAGGAACTTAGCACAGCCTAAGCAATCAATACATAGAAGAATAAAATTTGCTATCTTATTTATATCTGCCACCAGCCTTAGGATGGAGTTTGGTGAAATATTGGCCCATTGAAAACCCTATCCAAGATCATTTATGACTGGAAATCCCTTCACAACTGGGTTCCCAATTGGCTATCTCCTTTTTTTTTTTTTTTTTTAACCCCCGTCCACCCTCCTCCACCTGCTCACCCACTCTCAGTGGGTCACTATAATGCAAAAGCCTTCCCAGTGAGAGTGCTCACCAAGATCCCTGAGTTTGAATCCAGGTTCTGTTACTTACTAGCTTTGTGACTCTGGGTAGGTTGCTTCTCTGTGTCATTGTTTACTCCTCTGTAAAGTGAGAGTAATAATAGTGCTCATCTCATAAGGTTGCTGCAAGGATTAATTGGGTTAAAATATGCAAAGGAATTAGTAAACTGTCTGGCCCAAGGAATCACCATATGAGGGTAATTGTGCCAGCATAATTCTCCCTGCTGTTGGTCCAGAACTCATCTGAAGCTCCCAAGAAAGGAAAGTCACACAATGGCTTTCATGAAAGGTCTGCAGAGCTGCACATCTATCCACAATGATGGCCAACTTTATGCTATTATGCAAAGAACAGTTTATTTTTTTTTTGTCATCTTGAAATAAAATGGGATTTTGACCTTACCTTTGAGAAAAAAAATGTTCATTAAAGCACTGGATTACTCCCTCCCCTTGACAAAGGCATAATCAGTGCTCAAAGGTGAATTTGAACATCCACTTTTAGATAAACTTGAAAAGTAATTCATTTATCATTAACGTAGAATATATACTGCCAAAATAATTGGAGAGCAGTTTCTGCTAGGGTCCCCAATGACATATGAAATGCATGTGAAATGTGGTAGATTTTCAGTAAATGCAGCCAACTCTCAAATAGGATTTGTCATAGTAACAATAAACTGCATTACTTTTATATAAATGTTAAAGATTAGAATATATTACATTACAATCCCAATACAATAATTATATATTTTATATTCATGTGATTATCTTCATTACCTTCATTTGATAGTGAAGAAAGGTTTTCTATCCTGTGTTGCACCTGGGGCTCTCATTTGTGCTTAAATAATTCCTCTATACACATGCTCCGAGCAACCCTGATCAATATCAGAACAGCTCTCTAAGGACATGAGATCTGCATTTCAATTTCACAGGCAGCTTTCACAACAGGATGAATAATGGACTTCTCTGGTGTTTCGTCTCTGGCTCTCTCTGTCTCTGTCTTTCTCTCTCTCTCTCTCTCTCTCTCTCTCTCTCTCACACACACACACACACACACACACACACACACACACATTCTCTTTCCCTTCCTTTTTATTCAACATCAGTTGTGCCTTGAAATCTACACCTGAATAGGAGATGAAAGGATCTGGACAAACGTAAGATCCTCCTGCACCACGCTGTTGCCAATTTCAATTTTAGTAAAGTCACAAGGTCCTTATAAACTTTCATAATTCAATTGCAGGCATCAAACAACCAACCTCTAAATATTTTAAGATACATTATTTCAAGAATATAAAAACTGTTTTGTCAGTAGGTACACAAAGGAGTCTGATTTTAAGTTCTGTGACAAAATGCATGTGAGATAGGTTTGTCATACTCCAAGGCTAGCAGAACTGGAGCCCCTCTCCACAGTGAAAATTGCATTAAATTTGTCTTTAAAGCTCAATTCCGGTTTACTTGTAGTGAAAATTCCTTACTTTTGACAATGTTGATGATAAGAAATCACATGAGAATTGCATATAAAGCCTATAATAGAAATGTAATGCATTAAGATCGTTTTTCTCCATGACAAGGTGTAAAGAGAGAAATCCATAGATTTCTGTTATGGACTGAATTGTGTCCTCCTCTCACTCCCAAATTCCTGTGTTGAAGACCTACCCTCCCTGTGATTGTACTTGTAGGGAGGCAGTTAAGGTTAAATGAAGTCAGTAGGTGGGGCCTGAAACTGAAAGTGGTGTCCTTATAAGAGAAGAGACCCCAGGGACTCTCCCTTTCTCTCTCTGTGCATGCAAAGAGAGGAGGCCATGTGGGGACACAGGGAGAAGGTAGCCATCTGCAAGCCAGGAAGAGAGGCCCCACCAGAAACAACCCTAATGACACCTTAATCTGGATTCCTAGCCTCCAGAATTGTGAGAAAACAAATTTCTGTGTGGAAGCCACCCATTTTGTGGTATCTTATGATGGTAGCCTGGGGAGACTAATACAATCTCATTTATGAATCATTTTATAATGATTAATTATACTATTGGGAATTAGACCCTGTGCCAAGTGCTGGGACACAGACGTAAGTGAGACAATTGGTAATTGGTCCCTTACATTGGATGAGACCCTAAATTCATCTTATGTTTGGTGAGGGAACAGACTCATAGAGGGGCCTATTAATCTCAAGTTCCCAGAGCTAGTCATAGCAAAGCTGGGTACAAATGCAATTCTCCTGATTAACTTCAGCCTGACATTGAGGCCTGTGCTCTTTTCGTGGAAGTGAATGGTAACTTCCACTATGACAGGGAGGTATTAAAAATGCTGTTCTGGAACATTCAAAAATCCACTCAAGAAACACTCATTTGAATTACAGACTGTTTCTTTCAATTTCCTATTTCCAATTCTTGGCCTCAGGCCTCCCACGTGTAATCAGAGCTTGATAATGTCTTTGGGTCTTCAAACCAATTCAAGGGACTTGTTCCTCTCCACTAACTATGGCTAAGTAACAAGGTATGCTGTCTAGTGGGGACAGAATTGGAACCTTTAATTTCCTGTCAGCCATGGCCCACTCTAAATTTCCCCAGAATTTTCTGGAGGCAAAAGGCTAACACAGGAAGAAAACCATAGAATGCAATTGGAAACCATCCAAATTTCCTCATTTTTAGCTTCATCTCAGACAAGCCTCAGCCAAGGAGAGCCAGACTGCAAAGCTATGGTGTAATTTTTCTTTGTCTGCCAAAACAGAGATAATGATGAAGAAGAAGAGTTTTAATTGAAAAAAGACAGCTTGGAGGATTTTTTTTTTTTTTTTAACTTAGGGAAATGGGATTCTTAGACTAAGATCTGTTAGTGCATAATTTATATAAGAATGTTGAATCAAAGCAAATAAAGGGAGATGGGAAGGTAACAAAGAAAAGAAGCTTTAATTCTTGGTGTTTTCTTTAGGTAATGGAAAAAAAAAAAACCCGTCTGCAACACCATAATTTATGTTTTAAGTAAATGCTGGGGGAATGGAGTTAGGCCAGGAGGGAAGCACAGGTATTATACAATGAACCTGAGCTAAAAAGTTTAGGGAACTGTTACAGATTTAAGAAGAGATTATAATGTCAGATCTTCTGATTGGTTTTTGTTAAGAGTGGAGACTTGCATTAGATGACCCTCTTGTTGAGGGAAAAGCGCTCATGGCTCTGTGAATTGTCCACTGTGCCATAATTTGCTAGCGTTACTGATAATCATGTTCTCATTGACATGTCCCAGCCTCCTTTGCATTTGGCTGGGCCATGTGACTCATTCTGACCAATGAAATATGAGTTGCAGCGATGTGATCGCTTTTGGGGGAGGTGGTTAAGTCTCAAGTGTGCTTCCCCTCAGCCCATCATCCCTGCAGTTGGGAGGGGAGGCTTTGTATTGGCAGCAACATAGAATGGAAAGGGTCTGGATTCCTGAGTCACTGCTTGGGAGAGAGCCATCTAGGAGACCCACCAGGCCTACATCAGACCCTGAGTAAGTGAGAAATAAATTTTTCTAGAAATAAATTTTTAAAAAAAGGTCACTAAGATTTGTGGATTGTTACAGCAGCTAATGATGAATATAGATCGACTAAATGTATCCTCACCCTTTTCTTGCATCTACAGACTCTGATCTTTCTCAGATGTCACCCATCCTGCGTAAGGCTTAGGAAGGGTGATCCTATTTTTTTTTTTTTGTCCACTCCCTTTACCGGTGATTGGTTTGGGGTGGATATGGGACCAGACTGTGAAGCTTTTGGGGGACCTCTGAAAAGGTTTTCTTGTTCCTAAGAAGGAGCAACAGATTGAGATTTTTCCTTTCTTTTTTTTTTTTTAAGATTTTTTTTTTTTTTTTTTTTTTGACAGAGAGAGAGAGCACAAGTAGGCAGAGCGGTAGGCAGAGGCAGAGGGAGAAGCAGGCTCCCCACTGAGCAGGGAGCCCCATGCAGGGCTTGATCCCAGGACACTGGGATCATGACCTGAGCCGAAGGCAGACGCTTAACTGACTGAGCCACCCAGGCGCCCCAAGATTTTTCCTTTCTGATTAGAGATAAAGAGCTGGGAGGAGGGATAACACAGCAAAGCAATCTCAGGTGATTTGCTTACTAAAGTCAGGTCATTTTCATCATCTAGCTGAAATGTCTAAATACTAAATAGAATTGATGGGGAGCCCAGAACTGAGGAAGGGAGGAAGGGGTTGAAAGAGGAGGTCCCAGACGCACTGTGGGGGGCAGGGGCAGGGACACAGAAATACAGCTCTAAGGAGGGTAAATGGCCTATGACCTTTCAGAGTAGTGATATCTGCCCCTGACTTTAAGTGGTTGCATGGGTGATTGTGTCCTTCTGTTATTGCAGATTCTTGTGCACTCAACACATTTGTAGGGGTGGAGCTTGGGCAATGGAAGAGGAGAAAACCAGCAAGCAAGAGCAGCAGGAGAGGTACTGACGAGGTGGCCAGAGCCATGGAGCGGAAGCTGGGAACAGGAATACAAAGCAAGAGCTGAAAAGAACTATATGCAGAGCAAGCACCCCACATCCCTGCAGTCTTCAAAAGTAGGCCAGATGGGGAGCACAGTATTAAATTTGAATGTTAACAACAATAAAGGAGTATGGAGAACACTATAGATAGGAGGGAAAAAAAAACAAAACCCACCCATTTCGTGCCAGACAGACTTAGTTTGAAATCTTCGTTGTGATGTTTACAGGTTTTGTTTCATTCAGCAATTTCTTTCACTTTTTGAGTTTCAGAGAAACTTCTATTGTACTTCTATTACTAAGCATACTTTTTAAAACTTTTCAGGATACTTTTAACCATCTATATATGTAAAATCTTGTCTAGAATTCAGAAGATCCGCCTCTTGGCGTTTACTCTGTATTTAGATGTCTGCATTAAGTTATCTCATGTGTAAAATGAGGAGGATGCCATTGTCATACTCTATCAGGTCGCCTGGAGCAACAAAGGTAACGCACAGCTTGTAAGCTCTATTAAAACATATAGATAAACTATTATTGAGATCTTTGTGCCAATTCAATCTGAGGACTCCTGCTTTGCATGAAGAATGTACAGTTACTTCTTTCCTTTCACAAACAGCCACACTTCACTGTTATTCAGATAAAATGTGACAAAGTCAACCGTAGTTCCCAGCAAAACCTGGATCGTTTTCATTTGACCTTGTACGCGGACTGGCTTTTGGGACCTCAGAAGCTAAGAAACCTCATCGTTGGAAACTCTGAGAGTGCCCTGTCACCCACACAGCTTTGCCCTTTCTGGCTTTTCAGCCTTCCACCCACCAGCCCCATCTGGCTGAGGCTTTGGTCAGTGTGGGAGAAGAGAAAGGAATCTGTTCGGCCGAGTCATGACCCAGGCCTAGTGTATGGTACAAAACCAATTCAGGCCCCCTTGTCTGTGGCCTGAATCCATGACACAGTGGCATGGAAGGAGGTGAAACCCCAGCTTCTTTTCTCCTGGCAGCCCCAGTGCCCTCCAAAGGCCAAGGGTTGGAGTTCCTGCTGGTCATAGAAGATGAACAGGGTAAACAGACAAGGGGGCTAATTGCTTCCATTTCACCCCCACTGCCTCCCCCAGAAATGTTCTCTGGCCAAACCAAATTTGAGGGCTCCCAGAAGACCCAATCTCCCCAAAGCCAAGAGCAACTCCCACTTCCCTGCCGCCACTTACTGTCCCCAAAGGCCTATCCAGAAGATCTGGTCAGGAAGCTTAAAAATAGCTGAGTGTGTGGTGACAAGCCTTGTGCATTTGCTTTGTAAAAATATTCTGAGCGGGGAAATAAACCTTTCAGCAGCTTATTTTTCCACTGCTCTGGGGAGCAGCTCCCACCTTCTGCTGCTGTAAGCACTTTGAGTACCTTGCGGGTGGGGGTGGGGGTGGCTGGAGGGGAGGGACAGCCCGACTCAGGGCCTGAGTGGGGGTGGTTACTCCACAAAGGGAGAAGTGCCTTGTCAGGAAACCAGGTGTATGAGGTCCAACGACTTCTAGGATCCAGAGGGACAGGGTTCAGGCCACGTAACATTTCTGCACATTCTGAACACAGGAGGAAAGGTAATCCCAAACTCCTGAGTTGCTCTTGGCATGCAAGGCTCTTCTGGATCTAGCTCTGTCCATACAGCATCACCCCTCCCCGGCACAAAATGAGAGCCAACAAATGGAAGTATTAGCAGTTGCCCGATTACATCGCGATGCTTCATGCCTACATACCTTCCCATACTCCGCTCCTTCTGCTCAGAAGTTCCTTCCCAGCTTTGGACCCTCACTACCATCCCTGACCCTCTGGACCCTAACTACCATCCCCGACCTGTGTCCCACCTATTCCATTATTAAAATCCAGCCCAGGGTCTGCCTTCTTGGAATCTCTCCTGATCCCCTCACATAATATCACTATATTTCCTAAGCAATAATTCTGCCATCATGTGTCCATCACATGGTAGAGTATTCCCTCACAGGGTCAGTGTTTTATTCATCTTGATTTTTTTTTTTTTTGTAGCTTCTCATGAGATCTGGCAATATACGTGCTGTCAAACAGGTTAATTGAAGAAGTTAAAGACTGTAATATTTGTGCCAAAGAGAAGAAAGAAATTGAACTGCCGGTTTTCAGGAAGCCTGGATAAAAATCCAGGACCTTGTGGGGTTGAGAATTTATGAAATGTTCATGTCTACTTCTTCCAAGGGGGTATTCACTTCAGTAAATCACTCTGTGCGTTGTCACAAATAACACAGCAAAGGACTCTGAAAACTTCTGAGTTGACAGAGAACCTTAACATCGTCTTTTTCCTTTCCAGCACTCTCATAAGATGTTATGAACCTTATTTTTACAGGTGAGAAAATAGTTTCCACCCAAAGAGGCAGGAGAAGAGCAGAGAGGAGCTGGGCCTCAACTTAGATTGGCCATTTACAAGAATTTTCTTTTCCCACAAATGGCTAAAAACTACTGAAAACAGGGGGGAAAAAAGTGAAAAACCTTCTGATAGTTTATTATTATTTCCAGAAAATATAAAACTCATCTAGGATTTTGTTCATCCAAATTCCAGAAAATCACTGAGGGACCATGCATAGGGCTGCAGAGAACAGGATCTGTCTCCGAATTCAGAAGTTTGCCTACCCACCTTGGTATGATGGTGGTGCTGATACTGCCATCCCTTGGTGCCATTACCCGGAGGTGGGACAGTGTGGTCCTCAGAGGTCAGGCTCCGCAGCCAAGCTGTCCAGGCTCAAACCCCAGCTCCCCCCTGCCCCAGCAGCTCTCCACGAGAGATGGTACATGTTACTCAAATCTCTCGGTGCCTCAGTTTCCTCATCTTTAAACTGATAGTAACAATTAGACCTAACTAGCATATAAAATATGAAAGGATCAGTGTGATCTCTTATGTGCTGGGCATCACCCTGAAACCATCAGATTCTTTCTTTCATCCTAGTAACAGCCCATTTGAGTATTATCATCTCTGTTCTACCTAGGAAATACCCGGGGCTCAGAGGCAGCTATTTTTCTCAGTGGGTGTTCTGGATTTTGAGTCCCAATCTTTCTGAATTTAAAATTCTAGGTACATTGTCTCTGTGTCTCTGAAACTCCTAGAGACAGTGCTCCTTTAAGAATATGATAGAAGGAGTCACATGGCCTGGATCTATAGGGATCCAAAGCTGGATAAGCTGGGATTCCCTGAGCTCTTGACAGCTTCCCAAGACAGAGTTGATACTCAAAGTTCTTCATGGGGCATGGGTGTAGCGTGGATATATACCCAGAGGCTTGGGAGGTAGAGTGAAAGTATTTGGAGCCAGCAAGTCTGGTCAATTAATGTGCTCATGAGGCATTTTCAAAGCTGAAAGATCTTTTTTAAGTGCCAAGTGATATTAATTATTAGTACAAGGGCAGGTCCTGCCAGTAAAGTAAGAGGTGCCCAAATTTAGGTGTGTGCATGTGAGTCATCTGCTGGTGATGCTGTGCGTGCCGACCTTCTGGTTGTGAAGGCAAAATTCAGTAAATGGGTGCCCTTAGGGAGTGAGGCAATAGAGCTTAACGTCTCCTTCGTACAGTGTAGGGATCTGCTGTTGCAGGAGAGAGTTGCTCTCAGCCTTGATGGAGTCTTGCTCAGAAGGTTAAGGTCTCGGTGGAGCCACCCATAGGGAATGAGCGTGCCAATGCTTATAGCCTGGGTTGGATCAGGCAAACTGGGAGAAGCATGATTAGTGCTTTGCCAAAGGGTAAAGCAGGGCCATAAATGGGAGAAAAATGAACCCTGAGCTCAGAGACAGAAACGATATACAACCTGTCAGGAAGTAGAGCCCAGTGTAGGTCTGGAAAGTGGTTCAGAAGGGAGTGATGAATGGTATGAGGGCCTGGCAGCTCTGTGAGCGCTGGATGCCTCCTGCTCAGTGTAGAGTCACCTGGTCTCTTAAAAGCCCTCAGGAGGGGCACTTGGGTGACTCAGTCGGTTGAGTGTCTGACTCTTGGTTTCAGCTCAGGCCATAATCTTGGGGTCCCGAGATGGGGCCCCATGGTGGGCTCTGTACTCAGTGCAGTCTGCTGGAGATTATCTCCCTCTCCCTCTCCCCTTGCTCCTCTCCCTGCCTGCACTTTCTCTCTCTCTCTAAAATAAATGGGTAAAATCTTAAAAAAAAAAAAAATTAAAAATAAATAAATAAATAAATAAATAAATAAATAAATAAATAAATGCACGCATGCTTCCAGGACAGTCAGGTGAACCTAAAATCTTCTGTGCCTTCTGCAGGTGGATCTCACTTTACATCTCGGGCATGTTTCTGATTTTTGTTGTTGTTGAGGTGTAGAGAAGGTGTAGACAAGAGAGTCTTAATTTTGGAAGCAGACGATCTAAATTTGAACTTGTGTCCATTCATCAATGAGCTCTCTATGGCTGTGAGCAAAGTATTTCTTTTCTTTCATTGCCAGTTCCTAATCTGGAAAGTGAGGAACGGGCTCAAAATGTTGCCTAGATATTCTTCCAGGGTCAACTTTCCATAATTAGAGAACTGGCAGTTCCCTCTTTTTGCTCATTCTGCAGAACTCAAGGGTCTGTCTGAGATGTCCTGTGGGCCAGTTCAGTAAAGTTGGGGATACCTAGAGGGTAGGGCTGTGTTCAAACGAACAACTCTGTTTTTATCTGTTTTAGGGGTTCATTAAAGTTTCATAAGCTATCCTTTGGGGAGAAATGATGCATATATACACATTTATTTATGTGTATGGTTTATTCCTTCTGTGGGATTTGCTTTGGGTGAGCTTAATTCTTTAAAATAAATTTACGGCAGTTTGTATAGATAACTTTTGCAATATGAGTGATAATCCCCACTTGCTGTTTTGGAATATCAAATTTTGTTAATAATAATTCCACTTTATATCTATGAAGTATGTTGGAGTTTATAAAAGCTAGCTGTTTGCATAATCTTAATGGGTCCTCAAAGCCACCTGTGAACTAGGCCTTTTTTTTAAAAAAGATCTTATTTATTTATATTAGAGAAAGAGAGAGATGTGAGCAGGGGGAGGAGCAGAGGAAGAGGGAGAGGGAAGGGGAAAGAATCTCAAGCAGATTCCATGCTGAGCATGGAGCCTGACATAGGACTTGATCCCAGGACCCTGAGATCATGACCTGAGCTGAAACCAAGAGTTGGATGCTTAACCAACTAAGCTACCCAGGCCTTTTCTTTTTATTATTATTTTTTAATAGTCTTATTGCTTTTTCCATTGTAAAATGAATGTGTATACCAGGGTACCATATTAAATATTTAACTTTTTTTTTCTTCCTGTGAAGAAAATACAGAAACTACCATGGTCATTCTTGGAAGGATGATTCACTTTTGAGACAAGAATGTGACTCCTTTTCCCAAAATGGAAGGAGAGGTCTGCCACCAGAGACAATCAGTGCTGCTTGATAGGGGAAATGAGCTTGGCAAGTCTTGTTCTTCTCTGTTATGGTGATCTGGATTGTCTCAAAGAGTTCAGGGAAGGAAGGAAAATGAGCACTTTTATTTCTGAGTATTTAAGTAGGAGAAACAAACAGGACTCCTGTGAGGAATTGCAGAGGAGAGAAGATTGCATGACTGGGAAGCAGATAACTGAGCTGCTACACAGCACCTCTGGAAGGGTTTGGCCCCGGGCTCCAGATGGAGCTGAACAAGCAAAACTTAGAGATCTCTGGGCCTGAAAACCTAAAGACATTATAGTCACAGGCTTGGGGCTGAGGGAATAGAAGCTCTATCCTTTGAAGAAACACATGAGTGACCCAGTGACATTTTCATAACTTTGCAGCAGACATCAACAAATGTCCCTTGAAAAGGTCCAGATAAATTTGAGGGCTTTGTGGGCCACATGGTCTGTGTTGCAATTCCTCAACTCTGCCCCTGTAACATACAAGCAGCCATAGGTGATATGTAACAGAACAGGTGGGTGGCTGTGTTCCAAAAAACTTTATATAAAAATAGGCCAGATTTGCCTATGAGCCATAGTTTGATGATGGTTGGCTTATGGAAGTCCAGAAGTAGAACTGCTAAGTCAAAGTATACATACTTTTCTGGGGCACCTGGGTGGCTCAGTTGTTAAGCGTCTGCCTTCGGCTCAGGTCATGATCCCAGGGTCCTGGGATTGAGCCATGCATTGGGCTCCCTGCTCAGCAGGAAGCCTGTTTCTCCCTCTCCCACTCCCCCTGCTTGTGTTCCCTCTCTCGCTGTGTCTCTCTCTGTCAAATACATAAATAAAATCTTAAAAAAAAAAAGTATACATACTTTTCTATGTTTTCCTAGGTGTTATCAAGTCACCCTCCAGAAGAGCTCTACCAAATCCTTACCACTCATGCATGAAAGTTATTGTTGCCCTCCGTGATCCTCAGCTCTCAGTATTTTTATTTTTTAAAAGAACCAAGAAGGAGAAAGTTAATTTTCTTTTCTCACCAAAGATCAGAAAACAAGGTATTGACAAATTTATGACTAGAACCTAGAAGTTGTGACTTTAAACTATATTAATATATTGAGTGTGGAGAATCTCTGCAACATGATAGTGGGCTATGTGTGATAAAAGGAGAGGCTGAAGAGGGTCACGTGAATTGCAGTTGAAAATAACCTTTGTTCAATATGAACTGGTGTAGCTACTACGGAAAACAGTATGGAAGGTCTTCAAAAAGTTAAAAATAGAACTACTTTATGATTCAGCAATCACACTACTGGGTATTTACCCGAAGAATACAAGAACACTAATTCAAAGAGATACATGCAGGGGTACCTGGGTGGCTTAGTCGATTAAGTGTCTGCCTTCGGCTCAGGTCATGATCCCAGGGTCCCGGGATTGAGCCCCACATCAGGCTCCACACTTAGCAGGGAGTCTGCTTCTCCCTCTCCCTTGCCCCTCCCCCTAGTCATGCTCACTCACTCTCAAATAGATAAATAAAAGCTTAAAAAAAAAATCAGGTCCAAGAAAATCAGGTCCATCAACTTATTTCAGGAAAATCTGATTTGGTGAAACAAATACTTTTAAGTCCCTACCATGCTAGGTTATATGTTTCATTCTTGAAATATAGAAATGAACCAGGAATTAACTCTGGTGCTTGGGAGCCTCACACCACAGAAAGAAATAGAAATAATTAACATGAAACATTTTTAATATAACCTGATAACATCCTGATAAAAGCTTTCATGGAGAAAATCATGAAATGCTACAGAGGCAAAGAGAGACAGTCAGATGGCTGGGATTGAGGAAGACTTCCATAGAGGACACAGAATTTAAGTCTTATAGAATAAAGATGTGGTGTATATGTGTGTGTGTGTGTGAGAGAGAGAGAGAGTAAAGACATCCAAGAGAGGGAATTCATGGTGCATAAAGGGAATGAAATAGAAGTTTTGTGTTGCAGGAGATGTGAGGTGGTAGTTGGAGAAGAGCAAAAATGAGGTCAGTTATGAAGGCTGGTCAAAGTCTTAAAACTGTCATCCTCTGGAAGCCACTGAAAGATTATGTAGGGGAGTGACAAGATCAGATTCATGCTTTAATGCTTCAAAAGATCCTTTTGGCTTCAATATGGAATGGATAGGGTGGGCAAACCTGAGGCCGACATACCAGTTAAGAGGCTATTGCAGTAGTTTGTGTGAGAGATGGTGGTGGTTGAACTGGGGAAGTATGTGGGAAAGGGGTGAGGGACTATACAGTCAATATTAATTAGTAAAATTGGAAATATTGGGCATGAGTTTCGTGTGGAGGGTGGAAGAGAATGATTCTAATTCCCAAGTGTCTGGTTTGGGTTCTGGGTGGTTGGTGGGATCATTCCTTGAGACTGGAAGAGTGGAGAAGATAGAGATGATGGTTTTAGAGAAAGGAGAGACTTCAGCTAAGGACTTCTGGCTTCTGACCTGCATGGTCATTGAGGATGGGCAAATCATGCTCCCTCTTTAGCTTTAGCTTCTCCAATTATATCATGAGATTCCAGAGTGGTTCCTCAGCATGCATGTGTAGCCTCACAATTATAGGCTCTGATTCAGTAGGTCTGGAGTTGGTATTTCCAGAGAAGTTTTGCAGGTGACTCTGCTGTTCTGCAGGTTTGGGGACCTGTGGATCAGGCGATCCCTGAGGATTCTTACATCTTAAACATCTCAGAATGGATTTTTCCCCCGGTTCTTTCTCCTTCCTGCTGACTCTGCACATCTAAGTTGGCACTGACACCAGAGTGGCCTCCAGTCACTACCATGGCATTCCAGCAACCACAGGAGCCTCACTACCGCCCCACATCCCTCCCACCACCCACCACACAGGTTGGGCAGGCAGAAGTAGCCAAGATGATTGCTCCTCACACAACTAGCATGGATGCAATTCCCTGCCATGTTTTTTTAAGGACATATGGTTAATCTTCCTCCAGGGTACTCTATAATAAATTGCCTCTGTGGTTCACTGGGATGAAAGGTTGGTTATTTTTTTCCAAGGATGGTCGTGGTCATACAAGAAAGAAAGAAAGAAAGAAAGACAGACAGAAAGAAAGAAAAAAACTTTCCTTAAACTCAAAGTTTTAGTAGACAGAACACATCCAAAAATTGAGTTTTATTCTTCCAGCTATGCTCAGAGGACACATTCTTTATCCTGTCCCCTGGTGTTCTCACTGATCCCACTTCCTGCTACAGATGAGCTCAGCAGACACCGCATGCGGACACATGAGGAAAAATAATCCAACACATCCGAAAAATTCATCAGGGATTGGCTGTCAACAGGGAGGCTTTAGGTGTTACTTCTTGCAACTTGCAAATATTAATTGCACTGAGACCTCCAGGCTGGACCAAGAAGGGGATTCCCTTACATCACACCCGAGAACCTTTGGCTAGAGTGAGGCAGTACTGGTCTTTCCCTCACCGAAGGGCTGTGATAAATTCTTGGCCCCCAAATCCAAAAGGGATGTGGGAATCTGGTGGGAACTGCAAAGGCCTGGAATATAAGACATATACACAAAGATAAAAGGGAGCAGTCTTTTTCAGCCTGGAGGGGACTGTAAAATGGCTTAATTATAGACTCCCAGTATATAGAGGGTTCTTATATCTTGGATGAGGTAAGCCCACTACTGGATCCCAAACTGTTCTGCAGCAGAGACCACACCTTATTTATTTTTTTATTCTTTCCGTGATGTCTGGTATGAAGCTCTGGATGAAGTGGTGGTTGAGGAAGCGGATTCAGCAACTGTACTCCCTGGTCTTTTTACAGAGCTTAACTTTGGGGTCATTCAAACCTAGGTTTGGACTCCAGCTATACCAGTTACAAACTATAACTTGGGCTAAACTAATTGTGGGTGTTGGAATTTTCTTACCTATAACATGAGGTTAACATACTGACCACACAGGGTTGTCTTGAGGATTAAGAGAGACAAAGTGTATCTAACACACCTACTAGGGAGCCTGGTAAATTTGGGAAATGTCTGAAGGGCATTCAGGTTGACTAGAGAAGATAAGTAAGCAGGGTCATTTGAAGTGGTGATTTGCGTTGGGCAGTGTTGCTGTAAGCGGGTCAAGCGGACATACAAAGGGATCCCAGATGGAAGGAACAAGGTAACATCCCTCTGGTCTTGGAAGAACCTAGCTCTATGGCTTGTGCCAACTTAGCACTGTAGCTATGCACAAGCAGTTTGTGTGTGTGTGTGTACATGCATGTGATGCCTAATGTCTACTACTCTGATGTATTTCCCTCTGTCCTAGAAAGACTCTGGGTTTGAATACATGTGAGAAGAGAAGCAGCCGTGATTAAGTGCTTTCTATAATCTGAGACTAGAAAGAAAAAACAACCACTCTCTTCCTCCTGCTGCTTACCTTCAAGTGCACAGTCAGATTTTCTCTCAAAAGTCACCCTGCACACACCACTGCCCCCGCCCCCCCCCCCCCCCAGCTGGCTATAATGTTTATTATGTGCTCACCATATGATTGACTTTTTTTTAAAAGTATAGAACAGTACAGATAAGGCTGAAGTTCCTTTTTCCTCTATTATCATCCTTAGAGGCAATCCCCAACATGAATTTTGCAGCCCCTAATTTCTATGTTTATTATGAAATGTACCCATACATGTATTATACATAGTTGGCTGTTTTTTTAAAAAATTTACATAGCGATTTCATACTAAATACTTTTTTTTTCCCCTTAGATTTTATTTATTTGTCAGAGAGAGAGCGCACGCAGAAGCAGGGGGAGCGGCAGGCTCCCAGTAAGGAGCCCGACATGGGACTCGATCCCAGGACCCTGGGGTCATGACCTGAGCCGAAGGCAGGCGCTTAACTGACTGAGCCACTTAGGCGTTCCCATACTAAATACTTTTTAATAACTTGCTGTTCCCCTCCTTTTCTAATCAAGATTGCATTTTTTGAGATCCATTCCTGTCTTTACACATAGGTCCAATGAACTCATTTTTATTTTTATTATTAGAGTAAATGTGTGAAAGTATCACAGTTTATTTGCCTCTTCCCTATTGCAGGACATAAAAGTTGTTTCTAATTTTTCCATTGCAAACAAATAATACTACAATGAACATCCTGGATCCCCTGGTACGTATGAGCAAGTGTTTCTCTAATGTAGAATTGCTAAGTCACTGGGAATGCACATTTTAAATTTCATTGTCTACAGCCAAATTGCTCTCCAGAGTGATTGTGCTAATTTACACTCCCACCAGAAGGGTATGAGAGTTCAGTTTTCTCATGCCTTTACCAACAGTTGGTGTTGACAGACTCTTTAATGCCTGTCAAACTATTTGGTGTGAAATGGCGTTTCACTGTTGTTGCAATTTGCATTTCTTTTATCACTAGTGAGGGTAACTATCTTTTCATTTGTTCATTGATTCTTCTGAATTGTCTGCTCCCATCACATCCCCATTTTTAAGTTATACTGTTGGTTTGTTTAAGCTGATATGTAACTTCCTTACCTGATCAGGATTCTAATCCATGTTGGTTTTACGTATTACAAATATCTTTTCTAAGCCTGCCATTTTTTTCTTTAGTATGTTTCCTGGTGTGTTTTGTAGAGAACAGTTTAATATTTATGTAATCAGTTTTATCAGCGCCTTACTATAAACTACTGATTTGAGAGTTTTCCAAGGAATCTGGTTCTCTTCTTGCCAAAATCATTATCCTACGTTTTCCTCTAATTTAATTTTTTTCCCCATTTACAATTTTGATTTGCTATTTTTCTGCACAAAGTAAGCTCCAAATGAAAAATCATGCCATTGACTGAGTTTTCTTCTTTTCTTCCACTGATTTATAATGGCACCTCCATCATATGCCAGTTTTCTCACATATATTTGAGCTTACTTAAGGGCTGCAAATTCTGCCATTGACCTGGCTCTCTCTCACTCCTCCAATATCACTGTTTTAATTTCTATGGCTTTAAAATGTCTTAATGGATAGGTAGTTAAGTATTACCTCTTTTTTTTTCTTTTTTCCCCCCATAATTATCCTGGCTAATCTTTGGTGTTTGCAGGTACAGATGAATTTTAGAATAAGTGTGTAGAGTTATAGGGGAAAAATCTTGCTGGGATTTCATTTGAAACAACACTGACTATATTGATAATCTGGGTCAAATTCATCACTTGTGATTTTTAACATTTCCATTTATGGAAGTGGCACAACTCTCCATATATTTTGTATGTTTGTTAAGAATCTTTTGTAATTTTCTCCATAAGGTTTTACACATATGTATTTTAAAATTTATTTATAAAAATCTTAGAATTTTTTTCTATTATGACTATTCTTATGTTACATTATTACTGGTATGTATACATTTTTATATATTATTCAACCCTTCCAAGGTTTCAAAGTTGTTCACTTAGTTCATTTATAGTTTTTCTTGATTTACTATGTTGATAATCTTACAATTTCTAACTATGTAATGACAACTTCCAATTCTATGTGTCATTTCTTTTTCTTGTTTTATTGCATAGTTAGGACATCAAGATGACTAGTAATGGTGATTGTGCTACTCTGTACTACTATGTTTTCTTGACTTTAATGGAAATGCTTCTAAAGCTTCATAAATGAGTGTTCTATTTGCAGTAGATTTATAATAGCTGCTTATTATCAGATGAAGAAAGTATCCTGTTGTTGATAATTTGCTAAGAGTTTTATCATGAATAAACTGTAAATATTTATGTTTCAATTGGGACATTTATTTGTTTTCTTTTTAATTTGCTTGTATGTTGAATATATCATTCCTTGATAGATTTTTTTTCTTAATGAATTATACCTGCTTTTACATGATAAATTCTACTAGGCCATGATGATGTTTGTTAGGTCTTGAGTAGCGCTAGTACTTTATCTAAGATTTTAAAATTTATTGTATTTAAGATTTTATTTTATTTTATATTTTTTAAGATCTTATTTATTTAAGTAATCTCTATACCCTATATGGGGCTCAAACTCACGACCCCAAGATCAAGAGTTGCATGGTCTTCTGAGTCATGAGCTAGTCAGGTGCCCCTATTTAAGATTTTTAAAGTATTTTATATAAGATTAGCATTTTATTTAATATATATTTTTTATTATGTTATGTCAGTCACCATATAGTACATCATTAGTTTTTGATGTAGTGTTCTACGGTTCATTATTTGCATATTTAATATTTTTTTAAATTAAGATTTTTGCAGCCAAAAAATTTCTTTTCTTGAATTTTAAATTTTGGAGGGTGGGAGATTTGTGTCTAATGTCACTGTCTTTTCTGACATTCTTAGTTTGATCTATATAGTTCTTCTCTACTAGACTATCCCACCTATTATTTTCCCCATACACACTAGACAATGAAAAAATCATATTCTATCTTGGATTGCACTCTAATTGTATTACCTGTATATGCACTTTTCTCAATGTAAAACAGATTATTATTTTTTGATGCCTACTTGCTGTGCCAATTGTGCTTTCAGAGAAATAACTGAAATTCTTAAGTAAAAAAAAATCAAGGTAATCATTTAGCCTACTCATCTTAGCAATGGCTAATAGTGAAATTCCCAGATAAATCAAGGAAATATTTCCTTTCACAGTAACAATTCATTAATGATAATTAATCAAATTGGTAGCTTACTGTTTGCTGGACACTGTGCTAATAAACACCTTGTGTATATGATATTGTATAATATTTACAGAAATCATATGGGATAGGTAGTGCTATTTTCAGTTTAGAGATAAGAAAACTTGAGTTTGGGGTTTAAATAACTTAAGTATGCACAGGTGGTAAATGGTGATTTTTATCTAGTCCTGACACCTAATCAAATCAAACCACTTTGCTACACTGTGTCTACACCAAGGTTTGAAGACGCTAATGCCATCCATGATAACTCCATGCTGGTGCATAACAAGAGTTTCACTCAACCCTGTTTCCTGATTAACATACCCCTTGTACCTTAGCTATCTGATTAACAGAGAGGAATTCAGTTCCCAGACATACACATTTTGTTTGTTTTATCTTATTTATGTCTCATTTTTCTGTCTCCTTATACTATATCAAAGAAACATCTACTCATGCTCTGACATCTTTTTTCTATTTCTTCTGCCATACTTCCAGTTTTCTCACTGTCTAGTCATTAATGCTCATTGATTTTTCAATATTTTGTACTAGAAAAAATAGAATACAGAAAAAAATTTAAAAAAGAAAAAGAGGAAATTATTCTGCATTAGACTATGGTGCCTCTAAGGCAGGAAGCTGATACTGGATTCCCTGATGCTGGAGTATGGTTGGTGACTTAAGCTGAGAGAAGTCCAGCACTTTCATGAACTAACTTGGATGCTTCCATACCCTGGGCCTCTCTGACAGGCAATGTGCCTCAACTTTGTCAATGGGTAAGGGTTTCTTTGACTAGCCAGGCATAAGACAGAACATGAAGGCTGAGCTGCTTGCCCAGTGGTAAATGTTTTCCTTTTTCTGTAACCTACTCACTGTCAACTCTCTCTTTTCCTTTATAATATTTAATTGAAATCACAGCATAATGAGGTCTAGTCAGTCCCTTTCCTTTGGCTGAAGACTTGATGTTACTGCCAATAATCTGCGTAAGAAGAGAGCAATTTCTGGAGAAATGGAAAGCTTCAGGAGCTGTTAAAAAACATAGAAATGAACTGTTTACATGATGTATTTCCCCATTATGTTTTAACAGATTAATTTGCTATTAAACTGAAGTTTCCCTCAACAATGATGATTTTTATTTGATAGTTTTGGAATATCCCTGGGATGCAAGTCCAGCTAACAACTCTAGATTTTCATTGGTTGAAGTTCAGGATCTGTGATCTCACTTGAATTAGTTTCTAGGAGTTTGCTTATAAATCTAAAAATTTGTGCTTTTACATTTCCCCTTTCTTTTAACCCAGTTGGGATGCCACATCCCTGTGATTTTTTCCTTAATTCCCAAATTGCAATATTATGCACATCCAGAAAACTTGTATTTGAACCATTTCATTTGATCCTATGCAATGAGACCTAATGCATTAGATGGGAGGTTATAAATATTGGAGCGGGACAGGGATGTGTTTGAATCCTGGGGCAAGTATTAACCAGCTGAGTGATCTTGAGATTGCAGCATTTCATTTTTGTGCAAAATAATAATATTCAAAATAATCATGATTATGATAATACTTGCCTTATTTAGTTGTTGAGAGAATTCAATGATGTCACACATATATCAGACTTGGTGCAAAGGAGAGACAGTCAATAACTATGATTTCCCTATTCTTTATCTCTATCATCACTAATACATGCAAAGAACAGCACTTGTAGAAATGATGCATCTACCTTTACATAACACTAAACATGTGACCTAAGAGATTTTTTGTCAGGGTAATCTGTCTCATCATTGAACATGGGGTTTTTTTTGGGTTTTTTTTTGGCATTTAGCCAACCTAGTAGACTTTGAGTTAACCTCATAAAATATTATTTCCTTTCACACAGGGACTTCATTTTTGAAAGCCACCTAATGGCAATTTAAAAAAATAATAAATCTTATTTTTTTTTAAAGATTTTATTTATTTTTTAGAGAGTGAGCGAGAGAGAAACAGCATGAGAGGGGTGAGGGTCAGAGGGAGAAGCAGGCTCCCCGCTGAGCCGGGAGCCCGACGTGGGACTCGATCCCAGGACCCTGGGATCATGACCTGAGCCGAAGGCAGACGCCTAACCATCTGAGCCACCCAGGCGCCCAATAAATCTTATTTTTTAGGTACCTGGGGGGAACTCACTATTAAAGTGAATCACATGGTTAATCCTTTTGTATAAAGTAAAGGAGGCTTTTGGAAAGTGAATAATCCCTTGTAATTTATCATGCTTATATTCAGGTACCATGTGTATCAAGTATTCAATACAACCTTACACTTCCGCAAAAAAAAAAAAAAAAAAAAAAAAATTGCCATGAAAGCCAGGGATGATGGTAGTATGTGGATGATATTCTTCCATTTTGTAGAATTTGTCTCTACATTGTTATGAATTAATGTAGAAATGGGTTAGTACACATGTGACTTCTCCACAGCACAAACTCTTAAGGCTTCACTTTTAGGAATACTCATAGAACCGAGGGAAAATGAGAAACAAAGCAGTGTTTACTGAGTATCTGTATGTAAGCATTATGGTAAGCATTTCACCATTATATCACAATTATTCATCACAGTGTTATGAAAAGCACTGTTCCCATTTCGTTGGTCAGAAAAATTAGGCTCAAATAGGCTAAATAATCTATGCAAGTATCAAAGCCAAGATTTGAAAGCAGGTCTTCCTGATGCCAAATCCCTTCTCAATTGCAGTAAAGTAATTCCTTCTTGAGAACAACACACTAAGTGAGGCAGGAAGTAAAATTTAAGATTTGTGTGGCCATTTACCTTAATTTGGGGGTACTTAAAAATATCTTACCATGCATTATCATGGGGTCTCATTTTTTATTTGGGTATGGAACATTGGCCTAAACCTCAGCGGAGGTAAGTTTCAGTGGGGTTTTGAAGGAGTTAATACTTCCCCTTTTTTGAGAGAAGATGAAACATGGACTGAAGCTAGAAGCCACAAAGTGGAGTATTTATTAAATACACTTATTTTCCTTTCATCTAGTTCGCCAATGTTCCCAACCATAATCTAATTTCCTCTAAAACTTTCCATGGAGCAGGATGGTGGTTCCAAATCCTGAAACACTGAAGGAACCATCTAATGACTAGTGGTGAGTTTCTATGAAGTCATCCCAGAATTGGTAATGACAGATTAGAGAGGACACATGGGTAGGCTCCAAGTCTCTTCAAAATGATCCTGCTAGTTGCAATTAAGAACTTTCTGGGGGTATTTGGAAGTTCTAGATGACCTTTAAGGGAGCCTATTTAGTTCAGTTTGACAACAGGGTGCTGTTAAGGCCAGTGGTCTGAGCCCTCTGTTCCATTCCAGTGTTCCTAGACTATATTCCTCACTCTGGACAACCACTTAGCAAATAAATGATGTATACTGTAAATAGGCAAAACAAAACAAAACAAAACAGTGGAGATGGCATAGTATGTACCATTAACTCTGTTTACTCATTCAACATGAATTTGCTAAGAGCTTATTTGGTACTAAGCTCTACAGATACAACTTGAGCATGGATTGCCACTGAGTAAATTGTAGACTAAGGGGGAATACATAAATAATTATCAAATGTTGCGATGAGTACCATGGTAAAGGTAGGTATAAATCACATGTGTAAGATTAACAGAGGAAGAGTGTTGATTAATAACAAGTGGAGTTTAAGTATAATGAGTATTATAATGGTAATTGTAACTATCACCATCCATTGATTTCTCTTTTTTTTAAAGGTTTTATTTATTTATTCAACAGAGAAAGAGACAGCGAGAGCAGGAACACAAGCAGGGGAAGTGGGAGAGGGAGAAGCAGGTTTCCTGCCGAGCAGAAAGCCCGATGTGGGGCTCGATCCCAGGACCCTGGGATCATGACTTAAGCCGAAGGCAGACGCTTAATCATCTGAGCCACCCAGGTGCCCCACCAGTCATTGATCTCTTTGTGCTAATCCCAGTACTAACACCTGTACCTGAATTATTCTATTCAACCCCAAAACCTTGAGATACTGGTAATTATGATGATAATGGTAAGGAAAATAAGATGATAAAAAATATAATAGTAAATGATAATTTCAAGACACTACGTTGAGTCTTTAAGATATTTTATTGGATAATGTCTGCAACTCTGGGATCAGTACTGTATCACCATTTTGAAGAGGAACAATCTGATGCTAAGGCAGTCTCCAAAAATTCCCCAAGAACATACAATGATGAAGTAGAAAGTTCAAAACCTAGGCTAACCAACTCCACAGTTCATATTCCCAAACATACTATTTTATAAGCCAGACTATTTTCTGAGAAGAGTAAACATAACAGGGTACCAGGTAGAAAAGGAAAAGGAGAGTATTTCAGGAAGAGGAAATTGTATGAAAAAAAAGCATACAGATATTTTAAATAATATATTAGATAGGTCACTTTGTGAAAATGTATTGCACAAGAAGGAAAACAGGTGAAAAAGCCCAAATAATAGATTAGTGTCAAATTATAAAAGAGTTTGCATTTACATTTTATCTTATATAGGCTAGGGATCCAAGGATAGGTTTCTAAGCAAGAGGAAAAAAAAGATTCATATCTGTGATTTTAAAGAAAACTGCAGGTACAACAAAATATAAAAAAAAAACTACTTGGTATGAGTGGGAAACTCAAACTCTGCTGGGATTATGCAGAGTTTTTGAAAATTTGATTTGAAAAGAATTGCCCTTTATCTCTGAAAACCCACATGGTTCACAAATACAGGCAAATAGCTTCTATCACACAACATTCTCTGGGATTCTTTATCTCTATGGTTTGAATTCCTTCCCATGTTGGTTAGTATTGACAGATAGCTCCAGAGGCCAAAAACATACTGTACTGAGTGGTGTCAATGTGAAATTGATGAAAATTAGTTGAGGAAATCAGTCTTTGACAAATGTTTGAGTAGAAAATCTAGGCTTTGAACCCTAGGTAAATCCATATTCCCATGTCCCACTTCCATAGATGAGATTAGTGAAATAGCAGAAAAGTTCTCTCTCTGGAATGGTGCCTTTGGAACATTCTAAATTTATTATTTCATTCCTCTATACCTACCATTATTATTATCAGTTTTTTAAAGATTTTATTTATTTATTTGACAGAGAGAGAC
Organism: Mirounga leonina; assembly: GCF_011800145.1. Lineage (NCBI taxonomy): Eukaryota > Metazoa > Chordata > Mammalia > Carnivora > Phocidae > Mirounga > Mirounga leonina. Next base: position 18,394,988 of record NW_023270433.1, on the reverse strand, counting down.
ACAGCAAGAGAGGGAACACGAGCAAGGGGAGTGGGAGAGGGAGAAGCAGGCTTCATGTGGAGCAGGGAGCCCGATGCGGGGCTCGATCCCAGGACCCTGGGATCATGACCTGAGCTGAAGGCAGACGCTTAACGACTGAGCCACCCAGGCGCCCCTCTACCATTATTATTTTTTATTCCAACTCTGCACTTCCAGCTTTCAAAAGAATTATCCAATGCCAAGAAACTCATCTAATATTCTTGTCAACTTGTAAAGAAGGACTAAATTTCCAGAACTATAGACTCCTAAAGTTGGCTTCTTCTGAATAGAAAGATGAAAATCAGCCTTCCTTTCTTCCTTCCTTATTCTCTCTTCCTTTTCATCCCTCTTTCCTTCCTTCCTTGCTTCCTTCCTACTTTTATATTTTCTCTCCCTCTCCTGACCTCCTTTCATCTTCCTCTCTTTTCCTATTTGCTGTATTATTTTTTTCACCTTGGTTTTCCTAACTCATGTTTTGATCACTGAAACTATGCATTCTCCTGGGAACCAGGAATCCAGAGACAAGCAAAATCCACTCCCTGCCTCCCTGGTGTTCATGATCTAGTGAGAAAAAGAAATAAAGAACCATAAAATTATAGTAGAATGTTGTAGGTGTTGTGATGAAGACGTGCACTATGGGATTACAAAGGTGAGGCACATGGTCCAGGTTCAGAGTCAGTGAAGTCTCCTTGAAAGTGGTGACCAGACAAGAGTTTTAAGGTAATATTTATACTCAGAGAATCAATACTGCAAAGCTGTGAAAGGCGACATCCTACATCAGTATGATATATTGGGGGTCTGCTGAAGTGTTAGAGAGGCAGGAACTAAGGGTGCTTGTGGAGGATCTGGGCAGAGCAGATGCTCATTTCCTGTGAAGTGAGAGTCTTTCCAAAGTCTCCTCTTGAGAGCACAGGTCATGTCAGTATTTCCAATGCAAGTCATGCATGTGCCTCCAAGTTGCAGATGACTGTGGCTTGTTGAGCTAGGAGCTCAGCTGACTTCCCCTCAATGGCTGCTGTGACAGGTTGATCTAGTGTTGTCTTGTCCTTTCCATCTTAGTGTAGAATGAAAGTAGGCCACAACTTAAACAGACACAGACTCAGAGGAAAAAGAACTTCACGTTCAGAGCATTTAATTGTGACAAAACTGTGCTCTGGGCTTTTTTTACATACACAGTCCCACTTCATCTTGGGCATACTCCTTTGTATATGGAAATGGCCCTAAAAGAAATTAACTGGGCTGAAGAGAAATCTGGTAGTTGGCTTCAAAAACAACACAAAAAAAACCCACTGTTTCTGATTGGTTCTGGTCTTACCCTTAACTGGTGGTCTTTGGGGTTCTTGGACCTGATTCCAGTGTGCACATGTGGAGGCTTCCCCACACCAACAAGCAATTCTTGGACATCAGCAGAGTGTCAGAGAATTCAACTCAACCCAACTCAGCTCTGACACTTTCTACCCACAGGCAGTATCAGATTTCATGGGTAAGGGCTCAGTCCCACAAGATTGCCTTCCACTTCAGAGCCACCATGAGTCCAGGTTGTGCTTGTGACCGAACAGCTAGAAATTGGAGGTTCCAACAAACTCCTCCAACTCAAGATGCCAATTGCAAGTCCAGGTTGGTACCTGTACTTCTGACCAACTGGCTATAAATCAGAGATTCCCATGACCCCCTCCTTGGGTTCAATTAATTTGCTAGAATGGCTCACAGAACTCAGGAAACCCATTTACTCACTAGATTACTGAGTTATTATAAAGGATATTAAAGCATAAGAATCCACAGCCAGTTGAAGAGATATATAGGGGTAAGTCCCAAAAAAGGGAGGCTGTCCTTGTAGAGCTTGGAGCCTGGTATGTGGCATGTGGAAGTGTTCTGTTTCTCCAACCTGAAAGCTCTCTGAAGCTCCTCCTTTTGGGTTTTTATGGAGGCTTTATTACATAAGTTTGATTGATTAACTCATTGGCCATTGGTGATTGATTAAACGGCTAGCCCCTCTCCCCTTCCTGGAAATCAGGGGATGGAACTGGAAGTTCCAACCTTCTATATTGGTGGTTGGTTCCCTTGGCAACCAGCTTCCATTCATAAGTGCTTTCTAAAAGTCCTCTAATTAACATAAACTCAGTTGTGGTGGAATGAGGCTCCTTATGAATAACAAGACACCCAGTTCACCTTTATGGCTGGGAAGCATTTTAGGAACTGAGGACAAGAGACCAAACAAAATAAAGGATGCTCCCATTGCTCTTATCCCTCAGGAAATTCTGGACTTTTGGGACCTGTGAGGCAAGAACTGTGGACTAAGACCAAATATATATGAGAAATATCTGAATGACCAATTAGATGTATTTCTTAAAAATCACAGTATCACATAGGGGCACTGCATAGGTGAGAACAGTTCTAAATATGGCCGCGTTAAGCAGTTTTCTGTGATTTAGGAGTTGTTTAAGGCAGCTACAGGGAAACCTGGAAAGGGATAGATCTTGTGGTCTGCTTAGGAAATCTGAGAACTTTTGTCTTCTTTGCACTCTTTTGACAGGCTGGCAAACATCCTTCCCTTGGCATTGGCATACCTTGAGGTTTTATCTGGTACAAACTAAATGTACAAATCTCCTAAACTGGAGTCTGAGGTTTAAGACAAAGAACTTTATTATTCCTTTTGCCTTGTGCTTTGGGTTGAAATGACATGTATATCAAAACATATGAGGCCCTAGGAGGTGAACTCAGCGTTCTTAAATGAATACAATATACTGGGGACAGAAAAGAGCTCTTTGAAACAAAGTAAAGAGAGGGGGAATCATGGGCTTTAGTTCCAGGTATCTCTTGGCTCGAATTCTGGGTCCTCACAGTTGTGATACTCAGGGTGGGTTCTGGAGGTGGACGGGGGCCAGGGCTGAGAGCTGAGGGCTGAGGGGCTGAGTATTGTGGAGACTGGAGTTAGAAGAACAGTGTTCAGCAATGGGACGTAGGTCATGGTTCTGAGTATAATCCCAAATATAGCCTTCAGAGATAAAATCACAAGACAACAAAGATATTCAAGCCAAAGCATCAGTCTGAAGGGTATTAGAAGAGATTTGAATTTAATTATGAGTCAATGAGATGGAAACTCTGGCCCAGAGCAAGAGCATGTAGAAAAGGGAATGGGAGAAGGAGCTAAGAAATTTCATGATCTTAGGAATGGAGCCACAGGGGTTTTTCATAAGGACATTGAAACAGTTTACAAAACACGGTGTAAATTTACATAAGTCAGCTAACTTCTCTGAGTTTTAATTTTCCTTATTTGTAAAATGTGAATCATAATACTGCCTTCCAGGATGGTTGTATAGGTATATGAAATATATTATATTTATATATAAAGAATATATATGTGTGTGTGTGTGTGTGTACGTGTGTAGCAAAGAAGATATAGCTAAATTCATCATACTGATTCTCCTTCTTGTTTTCCAAATAAAAAAGATTAATTGAATCTAATCCACATTAATTTAAAACTTAGTTTGATCAAATAATTTAAATAGCTTTTGGTATTTTTTCAGTCTCTCTAGGATATTACTGTCCTTTAGTTTCCCCCATTTCCCCCCACATTCCTCTCTTATTTGAGTTCATAAGGGAAAATCTAATGGCTTTGAAGGAATGGATTCTCCTGGTTTCACAGCACTTTTTAGTAGTGTCTGGACTAGTATCCACTGAGGTAGAATTCGTCCATTATGTTTTGAGGCCTTCTAGTGGGTATTCTGCTTATTCCTGGCTTATTCCTATGTCTAATGATCTCATTCTTTTTTTTTTTTAAGACTTTATTTATTTATTTGACACAGAGATAGAGAGCACAAGCAGGCAGAGCAGCAGGCAAAGAGAGAGGGAGAAGCAGGCTCGATCCCAGGACCCTGGGATCATGACCTGAGCTGAAGGCAGACGCTTAACCAACTAAGCCACTCAGGCACCCCTAACAATCTCCTTCTTGACACAGATCTATCCCCTCTGCTGACTCAGCTTCTCCTTAGCTTTTACTGGTACAAATACTCCTCTGACACACTCTCATGGCTTTCATTTAGATCATGATTTACACCATTTACTCTACAATCTCTGCTTCAGGGGCATCTTATTTCAAATCCCTGTATCATGACGAGTCTATTGACTTTCACTTCAGTGTTCATACCACATAGAAAGGAGAGGAACTGGACAGTGTACCCTAGATAACCTTTCATCCTACAGAGCAAGGACTTTGGGACACCCATACACTCATTCCTCTTTCTCACCCCCTCTCTCTCCTCTTTTCCCACTAACCTTTGGTCTAGAAGGAGAAGGATTTCCCTTTCTCATCTGATCTAAATAGAATGTCTTTTTATAGCGTATTCTCATTTCTTTCCCAATTCCCTTTGCCCTCATTTTTTTTTTTTTTTGATCTGGAAGAAAATGTCTTACTATCAGGGAACTTACTTAAATTTGGAATTAGTTAAAAATATACGAGTACTTTGAGAATTACTCTCCAATCATAAATAACTAGAATACTGGACAAATGTAGAAAACAACAACTTTTAGATATTCAATGCAGAACTGCGGTTCCTGCAAGAAGGGAACCAGATGAGGTAAGCCCTGAAATCATCTAGGCTTTCTGCCTGGAGGAAATTTCCAGAATGTCTCATAGGGAGGGGCAACCCAGAGAGCAAGAGTGGTCTTGCTGAGTAGATAAGACAGAGACTGGAGTTTGGGGAGGCCAAAGTGGTTAAATTTTATAGGAAAGTGTTCCAGAGAGGAGGTAGCTTAGCTAAGAAAAAAGTATGAGAAAGCTGCAAAGGGGTCCCATGGAATCCTGGCCTGAATACCAACCTGTCTAGGCTTAGAGTAAAAGCTTCAAGTTTAGACAAAGAACAACTTCTGGGCAAAGAACTTACTGTGGAATTTCAAGCCAAATGATTCCTGAATACATCATTCGAGTTCCCACAAGCCATAGAGGAGGGGCCTTGTTGGGTGCATGAGGCATTCATTAGAGATCCCAGAATTGTCACATCATAGAAGTTAAGTTAAATTAACTCTAAAGTAAAGACTAGTCTAGAGTCACCCTAAAAGAGTATAAAACAAACCTCAAAAGAATCAAATCATTCTGCAAGTAGCTTAACTACCTGCCATAAGAATATCTAGCACTCTTGAAAGGAACATAAAAAATACAGTACTCAAAAATATAAGTGTTTTGATATACTATACTAACAGAGAAAAGGCTAACTGGGACCCATAATCCAGTGAAAAATCAATTTATGGAAACAGATTCAGAGATGACAAAGATGATGAAATTAGCAGATAAGCACATTAAACACATTTTCATAAATATGCATCATATGCTCAAGTATGAAAAAAAGCATAAATATAATGAGGAGAGAAATATAAGGCATAAAAGAAAACCAAATGGAATTTCTAGTAGTAAAACACGCATATCTAAAATTAAAGTTTCACAGAAGGGGATAAGCTGAAGATTAAAAACTGCTAAAAAAAATTTAGTTAGCATGAAGATATAACAACAGAAACTACTGAAAATGAAGTACAAAAAGAAAAAAAAGTGAAAAAAAATGAACAGAACTCAAGTGACCTGCTGGATACATGTGATTAGAATCTAACAAAGGGATTTGAGGTAGCAAGGTCTGAAAAATTTCCAAGTTTGACAAAAACTACCAACCTCTTGATCTAAGAAATTCAGTGAGCCCCAAACAAGATAAACAGAAAAAAGTCACATAAAGGGACATCATAATCAAATTTATGAACATAAAGTATGAAGCAGGAAAAAAATGTATAGTGTGGACAGCACAAAGATAGAACTAACTACAAACATCCAATGAGAAATTAGACAAGCAATAAAAACTAGTGGAGTGCCATCTTTAGAAGGCTGAAAGAAAAGACAGTAACAGTATATTATTTTATACCCAGATAGACTATGCTTCAAAAACGAAGGTGAAATAAAACATCTGTAGAGGAAAAAAAAACAAAGTCAAGAATATTTATTACTGGCAAACCTATACTATAATAAATGTTATAGGAGGGGCGCCTGGGTGGCTCAGTTGGTTAAGCGACTGCCTTCGCCTCGGGTCATGATCCTGGAGTCCCGGGATCGAGGCCCGCATCGGGCTCCCTGCTCGGCAGGGAGTCTGCTTCTCCCTCTGACCCTCCCCCCTCTCATGTGCTCTCTCTCATTCTCTCTCTCAAATAAATAAATAAAATAAAAAATAAATAAATAAATAAATAAATAAATAAATGTTATAGGAAGTTCTTCAGACAGAAGGAAAATGAGCCCCATCTCTTACTAGTCACACTTTGCATAATTTCCTCCCACATTGCATCAAGTTTGATTTGTATAACTAATAAAGTATGGTAGATGTGATTGTGTTTTTATGTCCCTTTGGAGATTAGGTTATAAAAGACAAATTTCTCTCTCTCCAACGCCAAACCCCAAATCACTCTGTAGAAAGCCAAATTCCATGTTCTGAGAATACTCAGGTAGCTTATGAAAAGGCCCACATGGGGAGAGCTGAGATTTCAGCCAGTCTGTTGTGAATAAGCTGAGAATATGAATGAGCCTGGAAGTGAATTCTTTAGCCCCAGGTGACTTCATTCCTGGAAGACAGTTTGAATACAACTTCTTGAGAGATCCTGGCAGAACCACGTAAATTACTCCTAGATTCCTAACTGACAGGAACTGTGAGATAGTAAATATTTGTTGCTTTACATTGCTAAGTTTTGGAGCAATTTGTTATGCCGCAATAGATAACTAATACACTTCCAAACTAATTCTAATACACCAGCATTCTGTGATTTAAAAAAAAAAAAAGATCGGGTGCCTGGGTGGCTCAGTCATTAAGCGTCTGCCTTCGGCTCAGGTCATGATCCCAGGGTCCTGGGATCGAGTCCCACATCGGGCTCCCTGCTCAGCAGGAAGCCTGCTTCTCCCTCTCCCACTCTCCCTGCTGGTGTTCCTGCTCTTGCTCTCTCTCTGTCAAATAATAAAAAAAAAAGATCAATATTCCTTATAAACAAATATGCAGAAATCTCTGAAAACTATTAACAAATTTAATAGATCAATATATAAAAAGGATGATAGCCTGACCAAGTGATATTTACCACAGAAATGCCATGTTTATTTTTGATCAAAATAACACAACAAAATTTACCATATTTGCAGAGTAAACATAAAAAGAAAGTCAAAAGATAAACTCAACTGATGTAGGATAAGGCTTTGAACAAACTCAACATGTATTTTTGATTAAAAAAAAAAAAAAACCTCAGCATACTAGAAATATAAGAGAGCTATCTCAACCAAACAAAGGTAATTTATAAGAAAAACCTACAGCTAACCTCATATTTAATGGTAAAAGACTGAATGCCTTTTTCAAAGGATCAAGGACAAGGCAAGATTGTTTACTTTGATGACTTCTATTTTATAACTTCAACATTTTACTGGAAGTCCCATGCAATGAAATAAGGCAAGAAAAAAATATAGAAGATTGTATTGTAAAATTTTAAAACTTTATTTTCCTGATGCTTCAACATCCCAACAAACAGGCTATGAGCACCCCACCTATGTGCCCAGTGCACTGGTGTGATAAGGTGGGTCCCTGTTACAGTGACCTTACTCTCCCCTGTCTATGAGCTAGTGACATTCAAATGCACCAATAAAACCTCCTTGTGCCTTTTGCTTTTGTCTTCCACATTGACCCTCAATAAAGGCACTTGCTCATGGGTCTTGATCCCCACCTGCTTGGTAGAGCCTGCTCCCTTGGAACTCCTTCTATATGGCCTCCTGAGAGATGAGTCATACCTCTCTCTTCTGGGATTTGTAAGTATAACAAATCCTTTAATTTCACATGTGTCTCTGTGTGGTATTCTTCCATGTCTGTACCTGACTGAATATCAAAAAACCCCATTTTAAGTAGCAGAATTATTCCTTACAACACAAAGTTGAACTTATCAAAAAAAGAAGAATAAATTTATATTTATAGGCAACATACTTGAGTGCATAGACTATTTTAAGAAATCTGTAACAATTGGTACTAAAACTAAAAAGCAAATCTAGTAATGTTATAAGGTAACAAATAAATTGTACTTCTTTATAACATCAATGAATAGTTAGAATTTGAAATTCAAAAACTATCATTTATAATAGGATCAAAACGACAAAATACTTAAGGATAAATGTAACCTAATATGTGCAAGACCTGTATACTAAAGTTACAGAGCATTTTACATGAAAGGACATTAATTAGTAAATGGAGAGGAATGTTATGTTAATAATCAGACATCTTCATAAGATACCAATTCTCCTCAAATTGATCAATAGATTCAATTCAGTCTCAACCAATATCCCAGGGTTTTTTTTTTTTTTATAGAATTTTACATGAAAATTCTAAAATTTATATAAAAAATGGAAAGCCTAGAATAGCCTAAATAATTCTGAAAAAAACAGTGGTGATAGAGCTATCTTGCCTGATTTGAATACCTACTATCAAAAGCATTAATTAGTACAGTATATTATTGGCATGAAGAGAGGCACAGAGGTCAATGGAACAGAATTGAGCCCCCAAATAAACCCCAAATAAACAAATATGCCTATTAATTGCTTTTTCAAAAAAGTGCCAAAGTAATTACTGAAGGAAAGAGTAGACTTTCAACAAAGGATCAAAAAGATATTCATATGGGAAACAATGAATTAACCCTCTTCTCACATTATACAACAACTAACCAGAAATGGATCATACACCTAAATGTAGTAGCTCAAAGTATAAAATTTTTATTAGAAAATAAAGGAATAAAATTTCTGCTACATGAAGTAGGACATTTTTTTTAGACCTAAGGGCACAAAAAGTTTCAAATACAAACAAATTTGATAAATCATACTTTATCTGATTTAAACATTTCGGTTCTTTAAAAGGTATTGTTGAATAAAATGGAAAGGCAAGCTATAGCCTGAGAGAAAATATTTTTAAAATATATGTCCAACAAAGGACTTTATCTGGAATATACAAAGAACTTTTACAACTGAAAAGTAAGAAGATAAACAGCTCAATAAAATAGGCAAAAAAATTTAAGACACACTTCACAGAAGAAGACACAGATGGCCAATAAGCTTATGGAAATATGCTCAACGTCATTAGTCACCAGACAAAGACAAATTAAAACCACCAGAGAGATAATCACTACACAACCATTATAGAGGCTGTAGTTGAAAAGACTGACATCAAGTTTTAGTGAGAAGTGCAACAACTGGAATCTTTACTGTGTCTAGTGGGAATGCATAATATTTTGGAAAATAGTTTGGTAGTTTCTTATAAAGTAAGTTAAACATACATCTACCATATGATCTAGCACTTCCACCCTTATGCGTTTACCCTAAAGAAATGTAAATATGTTTACACAAAGATTTGTACTCGAATGTTTATAGCAGCTTCCTTCATAACAGCCTTAAATGGGAATGATCTAAATATTCATTATCTGGTGAATGGAAAGCAAATTGTGGTGTATGCACATAATGGAACACTATTCTGCAATAAAAATGAATAAACTACTGATATGCTCTGCATCATGATATGCATCTTGAAAACATTATGCTAAGTGAAAGAAACCAGACTCAGAAGACTATACACTATATGATTCAAATTTTATGAAATTTTAGACAAAGCAAAACTATAGTGATGGAAACATAGAAGTCACTGCCAAGAGTTTTGGGGGAGGGGAAGTGATTTATTACAGAGGGGCATAAAGGTACTCTTTGCAGCAATAGAAATTTCCTATATTAGACTGTGGTATTGGTTATACAGTTGTATACATTTATCAAAACTCATTGAAATTTGCACTCCATATTAGTGAATTTTACTGTATGTAAATTATAACTCAATAAAGCTGACTTTTTAAAAGAACAGTCATATACACTCATTGAGTAATACATGCTCATAGGTCACTACACAACTAAAAGAAAACAAAGTTATAGTTTGAAAAATAGATCATTCGTTGAACAAATACTGAATGATCACTTATTACATGCCAAAGTCTGGGCTAAGTGTTCAAGACAAAGTTACAAACTAGATAGTGGGTAAGACAGGTGAGTGAACACAATTAAAATACAGTGTAACTGATATGATGGAGATAATCACAAGATGCTGTAGGTACACAGAGAAGAGATACCCAATCCAGTGCTGGGGATATGAAAGGCTTTTTATTAAAGGTAATACCAGAGTGCAAATCTGATGGAAGAAGATGAGCAAGCTAAGCAAATGAGAGTGTGTGGGCAATAGTCCAAAAGGAGGGGGACACACAGCTGGAGCTTGGAGTAAGAGAGCAGGTGGTTTTCTGTGAGTGGAACTGAAACTAGATGGAAGTAGGTATATTCAGGATATAGCTGAGAAACAGAATTCATAGGATTTAATAACTGTTACACATAGGACCTGAGGCAAGGCAAGAGAACAAGGCTGTTTTTCTTTTTCTTTTTTTTTTTTTAAAGATTTTATTTATTTATTCATGAGAGAGAGAGAGAGAGGCAGAGGGAGAAGCAGACGTCCCGCAGAGCGGGGAGCCCGATGCAGGACCTGATCCCAGGACTCCGGGACCATGACCTAAGCCGAAGGCAGACGCTTAACCATCTGAGCCACCCAGGCGCCCTGTTTTTATTTTTCTAGCTTGAGAAACTGGCACTATTCACTGAAACTGAAATGTGGGAGCAAACAGAGTGGGTTTAGTGACAGGTTGAGGGAGGTGTTTCATGAATGTTGTGTATGAAGTGCCTTTGAGAGATCCCATTGCAATCTGTAGAAGAACACTGAATATAAAAGTTTGTGGCAAACAAAATGAACTAGAAATAGATATGCAGGTCTAGAAGGCATGAACATGCTGGAGTTATCACAAGAAAGGATGAGATTAGTCAGGTATATAAGGGAAACACGAAAAAAGACAGTCCAAGAGAGGGAAAGGACTAAATAGCCAGACAACTGGGAGGATGACTAGAATCCCAGGGTCCAGAAGTCAAGGATAGATAATGCTTTGAGTGACCAAGAGAGAAGTCAAGTAAGACAAAAGGTGAAAAGTGCACATGCAATGTTGCAAGATGGAGAAAACCAGACACTTTTTCAAGTGTAGCCTCAGTGGTGTGAAGGTGGGGAAGCCAGATACAGAGGTCTGAAGAGTGAGTGGGAGGTGATAAAATAGAGGTATTTAATACAGACCTTCCCCATGCAAGAAGAGAGAGAATGCATGTGGAATCTGGGGGAGTACCTGGGGATTGGAGGCAGGGCCATGTCCACATGCTAATGGGGTGCAGTTGGTGGAGAGGGAGAGATGCATGGAGTAACATTCCTGAGAAGGCAAGAAGGGAAGGGATCCAGAGAATGGGATCCATTTATCAGTAAGATAAAGAATGTTTGTTCTGGTCCATCAAGATGGGAGGAGGAAGGGATGAGTGAAGACGTTAGTATGTAAGTCTTATGGCAGGAAGTTGAGGGAGTTTTGACTGATGTCTTCTATTTTTCTGCGGGGGGCAAGGTCATATGGAGATGAAGCGAGAAATGGGGGTCCTGCCTTTTAGAGCAGAGGAGACAGTTTAAAACAGTTGCCTCACAGAAGATGAAAACTGCCCATAGACACATAATGGGACTCCTGAGTGTCATTAAGGGCTGAGTTAAGATCGGGGACCATGAATTACTACTGTTTCCAATTCAGAGTGATTTTTTTTTTTCTCTCCACAATTACCCAGTAATCCAGTTTCAAGCGTGGAGCAGATTGCAAGTTGAATTCATTCAGGTTTTGGGTTCTACACAGGACTCACAATAAGATCATTACAAAATAAAAAATTGAGGATTTTGAGAAAAGTAATTGCTGTGATGGTCAATGTCAGCTAGATGATGAAGGACATGAAAACAAGGGAGTCCTGGGAAATGAGAAGAAAATGGGTGGGTCTGTAAACTGGAAGGCCTAAAAATGGTATATTGGGGATAAGTGAATTGAGGTACTGTGGCCAACATGGATAGACAGAGAAGATCACACAAAATAAAGACAGCAAAGAATCCTAAAGGTCAGGATGTCAGAAGGATTATCTAGTCCTAAAGGCACCAAAGATGGCAGCAATACAGGGATGGGGAGAAAGATGGAAGACAGAGGTGAACTTCAAAGAATTAGGAGGAGTGTTTAGGATAGAAGGCAGGAGTGCTAAGAAGGAGTATAGCAAGGCAGAGCCACAAGGCAAACACTTTAAATGAGAACTATATAGGTCTGAGAAAACTTAATCCAGAATCAGCTGTTATAAGCGAGGAGGACCAATTCCCAACCTTTAATGACATGAGAGGTGGAGGAAGAACAGCCTCCACTTGAGGTGTCTTGTGTGGTTTGAATAGGTAGGGTCCATGAAGTTTCTGGGCTCAGTGCAACTGACATGAATAAACAGAGACTTTTTGGTGATGGGAAGCCTTGCAGGGTGGATGAATGAGCAGACAGCTTGGTGGTGGAGGCAGTGACCTCTGTTGCATTCTGCATCAATGGTAGTGGCTGTGTCCCAACTTAGAATGATTAGTGAAGTAATTAAAGCTCCAGAATCAGCCAGACCTGGGCTGAGTCCAAGTTCTGTCATTCACTGACCATGAGAGCTTCTCTGAACATCTGTTTCTTCCAGTATAAAATGAGGATAATAGTGTTTACATCAGAGTTGTCTTAAAACTTCCACAACATGATGCTTGTCAAACAGCATGGTGCAGTCAAATAGTAAGTACTTAATAAAGATTACTGTTATTTTTATTACAATTCTGGGTATATGTGATTCCGGAGCCCAAAAAGAAAGGGCTGCGCTTAATGAGATAACCTTTCACTGAATCTGGGTGGAAGGAAAGGTGGGGGGAATGAGAGTTTGCCAAATGGAAAAGATTAAATTGTTCAGTGGATGAGACCTTTATTTCTCAAGATAGATCATTAAACAATGTGCAGTGTCTAAGAATCTGATTATCAGGTTGACTTTCCTATTCTCCTATAATAGTGGGTCTGGAGATTCAGGACGATTTAACTTTTCCTTTGTTGACAAGAGCAAAGTGTTTAGAAAGAGGAGCTGGGGGAGAGAGCCGTAACTTCCACACCTCATTTAGACAGCCCAGCACTGCTTACGCAGTCTGCTGAATTCTGATGAGAGAGTTGTATTCTTATAACAGACATCATTGTCCAGATGTAGACACACTACGGTTGTTTCCAAATAGGAAACAAAGATCACTTGGAAGTGGAAACTTTCTTGAGTTTACTCCTCTGATGAAGGGCCCTTCCTCTGCAGCAACCTGAGTCTCTATGCAAGGGAGGGGACTCTCTCCTCCTATCTCTTTACAACCTCTATCCCAACCCCACCAAGGGCCTTCAAAAGGAAGCAGCCTGCTCAGTGGTTGTGGTGCTTTTCCTGCAGGTATGGAGGATAGATTATATGATTTAAAACACAGCCCTTCCCTGACCCAACTTAATTCCTGCACATAATTTCCTGGAGCCTGATCAAGGCTCCTGATGATCGCTTGCCCCAGCAATCTGTTCTTTCTGAAACTATCCTCTTCAATCTTACTATTTTTTTTTTTTTAACCCTGAGAGCTTTTGGCCTACTTTTTTGTTGTTTACATTTTATACATTTTCCAAAACCCCAAAGTTTTCCTTCACATGCTACTTATTCATTAATTTTGTAAATAAATACATTCCTTTAATTTGTAGTGAGCTGGGAGGGGGAAATATCTGGCTCTCCACTTCTCTATCTATCTGATGAGTATATAGAAGTTAATAGCCCAGACTCTGGAACCAGACTATCTGAGATTGAATCATAGGTCTACTACTACCTCTGTGACCTTGAGCAAGCTGCTTAATCTCTCTGTACCTCAGTCACCATCTGTGAAATGGGAATATAATAACAACAATCTCATGGAGTTGTTTTGAGGATTAAATTAATTCAAAAATACAATGTGCTTAAAACAGTGCCTAGTGGAACATAAGAACATAGACTTTTAAAAAAAGATTTATTTTAGAGAGAGAGAGAGAGCTCAAGCATGTGGGGCGGGGGGAGAGCGGGAGAAGGAGAGAGAAACTGTAACAGACTCTGTGCTCAGCATGAGCCCGATGGGAGGCTTGAACTCACGACCCTGAGATCACAACCTGAGCCGAGACCAGGAGTCGGATGCTTAACTGACTGCACCACCCAGGCACCCCTGGAACTACAGACATTTTTGTATTATTTATATTAGCATCTGGAATGCCTCCTGGGAAAAGGGGCAGGTGGAGCTTAATAAATTTTTTTGAGATGGATGAGATCTTCAAGTTGTGGATGTTCATAAATGCCAAACTATCATGAATGAGAGTGTCAGCTTTCTGTGACATAGGAACATGATTTATCAATTTCGCTCCTTAAATGGAATGAGAGATGAGTAATGAGATGAAAGGAAGGAGGAAGGGGAGGGAGAAGTCAGTGAACTGGAGAGAGGCTGACACTGGGTGTGATGAAGGCTTTGCGAAATGCCTTGGTAGTGAGGTGGCTGGAGGACATTTCTTGACGTGATATTCTGTTCTATTGATAGTTGTTTGCATGGTGGTGATAGAGATTTCTGCTTGGAAATCTCTGCCTAGTATTGAGTATGGTCTATTTTTCTTATACATGTGTAAGTGGGTATTTTAGGTACTCAAAGAAATAGTTTTGTCCTGTGCCCCACCCCCCCACCAAGCTGGGTCTTTATGGAATAAGACAGGGACACCCATCTAGAAACAAACCCTCAGAGGCAAAAGGCTTCAGGGTTTCTGGGAATTTGCTGAGGTATTAGAGAAGGTCCTGGGTGTCCACAGGCTACAGAGTGGGGGAAAGTATGAAACAAATTTTGCTGAGCTCTCAAAGGGGAGGAAGACCCCTGTTCTCAACTAACACTTACTGAGAAACGTTACGTGATAGCCATTGAGAGAGGTCCAAGAATGAAGCCCTATCACTAGTCCTGTGACATGGTTAGTGCAGTAGCAGAGCTAAATTTCCAACCCAGCAGGAGGTGAGAGTGGTGTGTGAGGAAGTCCAGGGGATTCTGCTCCCCTCCTTGAACGTACCCCCCAACACTCTTGTTGCCTTGAATTGCTCCCACAGGCTGAGGCTCCAGACCCTATGGCTAGCAGCATTTCACATACAACCATATAAAAGATACAGATAGATAGATTCCTTCAAATAGATTTCATTTAGTCCTTCTAACAACACCAAGAGGCAGATCATACCACCATTTTGAAGAAAGGGATAGTGAAGAAAGATTTATAGTTACAGGTGTGAATGGACTTTAAAGACTGATATGTCAAAATTTGACTGATGGCTTTGCCACGTTCTACTTGCAGGACCTTGAGCAAACTTCTTAACTTCTAGGAACTTCAATTTGCCTTAAACAAAGAGATTTTCCAGGATCATGTAAGGATTATAACAAAATACTGATCTCTTGGGAAATACCAATAAAATGGTGTGTTGTTCTTTGGTTATTCCTTTGTAGACAATTTTTCATATCTGTAGACATTAAGTACCTAATAATTTAGAGACAAAAATTAAGTAAATTATCTTCTTAAACTAAGCCACCATAATCATGTTAACTCTTGCATATAGTTTACAATGAATCCTTATGTTCGGTGTGGAAAAAACTGTTTAATTTATCAGCTCTGCCAAGTTCTTATAAAAACAAACAAACAAACAAACAAAGGTAGGAGAGGTAGCAGGAAAAAAAAAAAAAGGAAAGAAAGAAAAATATCCTTTATGCAGTCTTTTGCTGTTGACATTATATATTTCCTCTCCAACAGAGAGAACTAAAACCTTAAAACTGAATGGTTCATACTCAGAAGGAACCAGAGCTAGTCTGGAATTAGCTGGTTTTGAACTGCAAGGGTTAGGCCATCTCAGAATTTTGTATGGGCCAGTACAAGCAGGGTCCTCTGGTTTATTATTTTCTTTTGAAGCTCCCAGGTAATAAAGAAGGAAACTCCCCCAACATGTTCTGGCTTGGGGCCTATGGCCCGGTCATGTTGGTGGAGTAATGGACTAAGTGTCCGTTGCCCAGATGCATACGCAAAGGATGGATTGCAACTTGGACTCTTGATTGAGAAACCTTCTGTGTTGTTGCAGATGAGGGTCTACTTCTTCCTCTTCCTTCCTCCTGAGGCTGAAATGGGGAGGCACTGAGGGCCTCACATAAGACTGATTTGGATGAAAGGGTCTTTGTGAAGAGAGGCCATTTATCAACTCCAAGGCCATTTTGGTGAATGATTTAACTATAGTCGCTATGCTCCTGACAGCAACTTTACATCCAAACCCACAGTCCCACCTTCACCAAGCAATCTGTAAGCATACACTTGGTGTATGTGCTTTGTTCTATGCTGACCTGATGTTTCTGGGGGGTGTTCTCTAGGTTTCCAAGTGTTTCATTTTTATTTGCATTTGAGGAACTAGGGAAGAGAGAAGGTAAAACAAACAAACAAACAAACAAACAAAAACATAAAACAAAACAAGAACACTTAAAAAGGGAGACTTTTTCAGGGAATTTAGCCAATGTTCCAAAGAGCTGTGTTGATTAAATGAAGCAGCTCAAGTGAAAACAAACTGAATTTGGAAAAAAAACTTACTCCACCCAGTGGCAGTTGGAGCTTCCATTCTGAGTTACTTCTAATGTCCTGGAGCCACGTTTACTTTGCTGAACAGACTAAATCATTTAATTTGTCAGCTTTTCCTTCCCCCTGCCAGACCTCACTCAAGGAACACTTCCAGGGCCATGGGAGCTCACCAAGGCCTTGGCCTGCCTGAGTCACTCCCTGGGGGCCACGTGTCCACAGTGCAAGTTTCTCTGTCCTAATTCAAGGCTGCTCAAAGTCAGGGGAGAGTATTTCTGCTTCCAGCCACAAAGTAGGTCAGAAGTATAGGATAATGCCAATAGCTAGTATTTTATTGAGTATTCTTTGTATATAGCAAGCACCATATTGAGAGCTCTAAACCTGTTAATTCATGAATTCTTCACCACCATGGATGTGGAGAGCTAATATTCTTCTGGCTTTACAGGTGAGGTGCCTGAGGTTCAGAGAGTAAGCAACCTGATCAAGGTTATACCACAGTGTCAAGCTTCAAAACCAGGTGGTCTGTCTTTGAACTTGGCTTATAATACTCATTATAAGAACACTGAGTATCATTGCAGTTTCCCACTGAGCAGTGCGCTCAGTACTGGGGTGTGTGCAGGATGGTGGGGACACAGTGAAGCACTGCCACAGGCCTTTGCTCAGAACAAGATGAAATTCTAGAGAAAAAACAAGCATATGAACAAAGCACAGTGACTATGTGAGCTAAGCCTAGGGGTACACAGAGGAATGAAAAATCAGCTTTCTCTCAGGGTAAAGAAGGGGCCTAATAAAGGAAGATTTGAAGAGAAGGTAATGCTTATATAAGAACTGAAGGATAAAAAGAAGAGACAAGTACGGTCAAAAGCACAGAGGTGTGGACCTGAATGGTGTGGCAATTAAGTACAAAGAGTCTAGAGTTGCTATAGGGTCAGCTGGAAGGGAATAAGGCAGAGAATGCTAATGATCACCAACATCTAATTTTCCAGCTTCCTTTGTAGTTAAGGTGAAGCAATACTGTGATTTCATTTCTGGCCAACAGAATGGGACAGGAAGTGATAACGCATGCCTTCCAGGTCTGGAGCATAAACCTTTCCATGAGTGACCCTTTCTCTCTTTCCCCATATTCTGGCAGTCAGAAAACACTCTGAGAACCCAGAGAAAGAGGGTAATCCATAAGACCAAAGGAAAAGAGGGTTCTGAATTACTGCCCAGAGCAATCACCCCTCTCTCAGTTGACCCACATTATATGGAGGCATGGATAAGAAACAAACTTACTATATTATTCTGCTAAAATTCTGGGACTTTTTGTCCTAGCACTTGGTCTACGCTGACTAATCCTGGAGGTCAGTCAGAGGAGAACATCAGCCTAGTCACTGGGAGCCTTGCTCATGGGGATGAAGAGTCTAGGATTTGCCTTTAACATGATTGGGAGCTATTGAAGATTTTAAGCAAAGGAGTGGCTCAGATCTGTAGTTTAGGAGGTTTGTCCTGGGTTTTGCATGTTCAATGAGTTGGACTAGAGGCAAGATGGTAGGAATGAGAAGAGGTGTGCATGGCTGGTGTTCTATCTGTGCAGCCTACTAGAGTGGACCTACCTTGTATCATCTTATTCTGTTTTTGTACACTGTGGACATTGCACATAGAAAGGCCTTGTAACAGAGATGCATGCAGTGTCATAAATGAATGAATGACTTCATCACTGCCAATTACTTTATGCCAGTACCTGTGATTGGTGTTGATATGTGTCAGCTCATTTAAATTCATGATTGTCATCTGCCATCTAATGGGTGAGGAAACAGAGACTGAGACACATTATGCTACTTTCCGAAGACCTAGAGCCACTAAATTCTAGATTGGAGACTTGAACCCAGGCCTCTCTGACTCCAGAGTTCACAATCCTTTCATTACACCCTGCTTGCCCAGTCATGTTCAAGTAGGGAAGAACTTTTGGCTTTAACAATCCTCCTGTTAGATAATCCCTTTCACCACATGCTATTTATGTGGATTCTGCCTGGTATATGTAGTGACAGGAAATAGCCTCAATTATCATGGGTTCAATGAGATTTAGAACCCTTTGGGTCCTCAGGTATGGTGAGCAAGGCTTTCGTTTTACACATAAGGGAAGTGTAGTCTAGAGAATGGGAAGGATTATTGGGTCTGCAATACATTCCTTCCTTTTCTTTGGGATGCCCTGGGGGAAGAAATGTGAGCTGGTCAAATCTCCTTATAAATATGCTGGAAGGATTCCAGGGAAAACCACAGGTGGTATTTCTTAGTGGCAGAGTCTTTACCTTTGGAGTACCTTTAACAGCATGTTCCTTATCACTCTAGGATTGCTTATGGTCAATAAACCCAGAATCTACAAATTCATGGAGCATAGCTTTCTGAAAAATGTCATGTAATCCATGCAATTACTGGAGTATAAAATGGAGATGTTTCATGACCGAAAGATTTGGCTTTCACGTAGGCGATGTGCTTTTATACTCCTTTTAGAGACTTATATGTGACATCTGGGTCAGAGCAAGTCCTAATGTGACAAGAAAGGGTCCAGGAAGTAGCATGGGCAGTCCTGAGCTTCTCCCTGCTTCCCCTGTGCTGTAAGGTTATGTGTAGCTTTGAAATTACTCATAAAGCTTGATACTTGGTACCATACTTGATTCTTGTGAGTCTAATTTGAGTATCCAATGCTTGTGTTATCTCCCGAGGATACTGCTTTATCTAAGATCACATGGTTTGGCAACAGAAGATCCAGTCTCAGATCTCCTGTCTCCTATATCCCAAATCAGTTTAATGTTAAGTTTCCT
The DNA here is from genome assembly GCF_011800145.1 of Mirounga leonina. Taxonomy (NCBI): domain Eukaryota; kingdom Metazoa; phylum Chordata; class Mammalia; order Carnivora; family Phocidae; genus Mirounga; species Mirounga leonina. The sequence goes on along the minus strand of NW_023270433.1, from coordinate 18,375,585 downwards.
TTGTTCCTACATTTTCCTCATCTTCTACATCTTTTTTTGTGGTTTAGGATGATGATGATGATGACAAAGACAGACAATGATAGCAATAGCAACTACCTTTTATTTTTTTTAAATTTTTTTTAAGATTTTATTTATTTATTTATTTGACAGAGACACAGTGAGAGAGGAAACACAAGCAGCGGGAGTGGGAGAGGGAGAAGCAGGGAGCTTCTCCCTCAGGGAGCTGAGCAGGGAGCCCAATGCAGGGCTCAATCCCAGGACCCTGGGACCATGACCTGAGACGAAGGCAGATGCCTAAGGACTGAGCCACCCAGGTGCCCCGCAACTACCTTTTATTAAATACCTACTATATATAAGACATAATGCTATGTCCTATATAACAACAACACAAATATGTATAAACATTCACTATGCATTCAAGAAAAATATGTATAGAACTTGTATTAGGTTGAACATTATGAAACTTCTAATATTAAACCTACCAAACAGCCATTTCATATGGCTTGACCTCATACTGTATGCCAGGTAATCTAAATTAGGTGGTCAAGGGAAGCCTCTCTGAAGATCTTTGATCTGAATGACAAGAGGGAGCCTAGTATATACTATTGGGAGACTATTTCATGAAAAGGGAAATTTCTACTGTAAAGCCCCTAGGAGGGAACCAGTTTGGGAACTTGAGAAACTGGAAGAGTTTCTCTATGGTTGGGGCAGAGTGAATGAGACAAAGAGGGACAGAAGTCAAATTTGGACAAGCTGGCAGGAACCAAACCATTGGGCTTTGTAGGCAGGACTGAAGAGCTTAATTTTTTATCCTAAATGGGTTTTGACTTGGAGTAGGAGAGGGGAAAATGAGATGTGATTTACATTGTTAAAGAGTCTCTCTAGCTGCTGAGTAAAGAAAGGGTTGTTAGGGGTGTAACAGTGGTAACGGGGATATTGTATGATGCTCCTGTAATGGTCAGGTAAGAGCTACCGGTGGCCTAGACCAGAGTGACAGCTCTGAGGATGGAGATAACTATTTGGAGGTGGGATTTATTTTGGTTGCTTCTGATAAGGAGATGTTCCCCTTGCTTCCAATAACCACATTACAAAAGCTCTTGTTGATGTTTCAGAGAATGTTTGCTAGCAATTTCTTAACTTGGAGAAACCTGACAAGGGTTGTACTCACTTCCTTTGATGTATGACTTATGAGTAAGATGTAATTACAAGTTCATTCTCTCCTTTGTCTCAGAGCAGGATTTGTTTTGGGTAGTGGCAACATTTGGCGGAAGGCATCTATAGCAGCCCTCTTAGCCAAGGGTCCTGTCTTTGGTATAGGGAAAGCTAGACACCAGAGCTCCTATGTTCTTCTCCAGAACATGAAACTGCTTCCCAATCCAGAGATAATTAGACAAAAGTCTCACGGCTGCAGTGAACAGAAAAGAAGGACTATGATGGGCAGATTCTTGGCATAGCTGTTCAGGATACACAAGGGTTTGCCCAGTGACCAGGAGAGTAGGGGCCACTGAGGAAAACTGGCTGAGGATTAATTGAATGATGAGGAGGAGGATGAGGAGGAGAGGAAAGGGAGATTGGAGTCTGGGACAGCGCCCGGGCTGCCTTTGTAGGCAAGTTCCCTAACAACGCATTCTGGGGGAAGGCAGGGGTTGATTGAAGCTTAATTCAGATTCTCTGAATGTGCCTTAAGGAGACAGACTAAGGAATGATCTGATGAAATGCAACGGGAAGCAAAACTTGGCAAGGGCACAGTAGCAAATGAGCTAAGAATATGGGGAGATATCCTGCCAAGACCCCATTCCCCTCAGGACCACCCTCGGCGTATCCGGAGAAATCAATCAAATGGACAGGACTGGATGGCTCCCACAGAACAGCAGTGGGGGACCCCTGTGAGGGTTGGGGGTCTTCCATTTACAAACAGGATTTGAGTCTCAACAGAGCATTAAGACGGGTCAGTGAAGACATAGGGGAGGCACTCAAAGTTTCTTAATATCCTGTGGGTGACTCAGCAGTGCCAAATGTTATGCCCATTCCTGGACTGCACCCAGGGAATTATAGCCCTGCCTCCCAGTTCGTGTGAAGGCCCAGGAGCAGGGAACGTGACATGATTCCAATGTCCCACCACACTGGGGAAATTTGTGAGAACCTTGTAGAGAGTTCACAAAATTCATCAACTCACTAAACATTCCCTGTCCTTGCTCTGGAGCAGCCCACATCTCCCAATGCTGCATCTTTATTCTCTTGGATGTTCATAGTACTCTTCTCTGAAAGTCAAGCTTGACGTATTTGTGCCTCCACTCAGGCAGTCAAATCTCCATGAATGCCTCCCTATAGGCCACTCACAGGGTCATCTGTCAGGGCTGTCAAAATTAAAAGTTGGAAAGAACTTAGTATTGATGGACTCTTTTCTATATGTAAACTCCTTCCTGCTCCCCTCATCAATTTCATTAAAAAAAAAAAATCTCTTTACAATATCCAAAGTGCTTTAACCAATATAACTCCGCATCTCACTCTAATTTTGTGAAGTAGCTACCATTATCCCCGGTTGACTGGCGAGGAAACAGACTCAGAGGGGAGAGATCTACCCAAAATCACATGGTAAGTTTCATGGAAAAGAAGGATCTGGAACCTGTGTCTCCTAGTCTCTACCTTGATCACTCATCTCTATGTAATGCTGTCTTCACTATCTTCTTGATAGTGATGTCAATGGGTAAAATAGAACAAAATAATATTCCCTATTCCCATGTCCACACAAACATGGATACAACCTCTAGCCTACTTTCCTTTAGCTCAGCTGAGACGAACTCTCATCTGGAAAAAATTTGTTTCTTAACATTTCCAGTCTCATTGACTGCCCCGCCTCCAACCTCACAGTTTTTGATCCAAAAACCCTCTCCCATCCAACTACTCATAATGATTAAAAAAAAAAGACCAAACACAAATTTGTTATTTCACACTACCATCTGTTCATTTGCTCATACTCTTTTCCCTATTCCAATTGCCCTCCCCAACCTTTGACAGGGAAACTTCTGGAAACAGGAAACATCCTTCAGGAAACATCCTTTAAGCCTCAGGAATGTACCCTTGACTTCCAACTGGGATGAATGGATCATCTCCATTCCCACATCCTCTCTCTCTCTCTCTGTTTCCTCCACCACAGGATTCACCAGATTATATTATTAATGCCTATTCACATGCCTTGCTTCTTCCTCCGGCCGAGAAGCCCCTTGAGGGTAAGGACTTCCTATCTTCAGCATTTAACACAGATCTTAACCCATCATAGCAGGTACTCAGGAAATATTTCTTACCCTGATCAGAAATCACAAACTATATATAGTTACAATTCCAGGCAATTAGTTTTAATAATTAAACAACCATTTTCTTGCTTCCAGAAACAATTTCATTGGCATTTTCTTATAATTTTACATATAATAAAATATACAGTTCTGAAGTATTGAGTTAGATGAGTTTTGACTTTTGTATATACCTGAGTAACCATCACCTCAAACAAATTATAGACTATTTCCCACCGGTTTTCTTCCTTGATTCCAGCCCACAGGAACAGTTTTCTAAACACCCTGGCTAAGGCTAAGAGTCCCAGTTTTAAATCAGTATCTGAATGTGAGCTGTCCTCTACAAGTACAAACCTTGGCCTGAGGGACCATGATGGCTGGAGCAGGATCATGGTGAATGATACAATGCATGGTATTACTCTTCTGAACAGAAATGGCACTGTTGGTGATATATAGTTAGCTGAATAACATTTTATGTCCCTCTCATTCATGGTCAGTGGTCAGTGCGAAGCTCTCTTTTCTCCTGGTCTAAGCAGAAGAGTTCCAAGGAATCCAAATCAGCCAGGGACAGATAATTGAGCTCAGGGTCCTTGGGCCTCATAATCCTTAGGCCTGTGGCCTGGTTTTCATTTGGTCCTGGAGGATATCTTTTCCTTCCATGGGTTCTGAACCAATGTTTTTTTTTCCTGCTGATTTATGACTTCCTATAAATTAACAGAGACCTTTCAACTGGGAACTCCACATCACAAAGGCATGAATCTTCCATAAGCAATTCCTCCCTGAGGAATCCAGAGTTAACTCTCAATTACATACTGTGATGGAAATGCATTGTGGCTGAAATGATATAAATGCTACTTATATTCAAGTTGGAAATGCCACACCAAGTCACAGGAAGAGAACAGTTGGATTTGTGTCCCAGAAGTATGAAAGCTTTGCCTGCTCTGGGCAGAGGAAGAGGTCTCATTGTGTCTTTAGCTACAGTAAATACTGGTTTATTAAACACCTCTGATGAGATACAGGGCCATGGGGACACACTGTCTCCTCTCAAAGGATTCCCAGCTAGTGGTGAAGACAGATACATCTATAACTATACTACAAGCTAATATTTTCCACTTGTTTGGAGATTATTTTTACCAATATTTTAATGAATTAGGCATCTAAAGTTATAATGAAATGGAAACGAAGGCACTAAATCACAATTTTTTACTGAGTCTGGTCCTGTATGTCTTCAATTAATCCCTTCTTTTCTTCATTCACCAAGTATTGCTAGGTGCCAGCTATTGTGCTAGGGACCAGGAATAATGTCATAAAGAAGAAGTGATCCTTGTCCTCAAGGGTTCACAGCTGTGGTAGCTAAGGATCTGTGGACTGTGCTCCCACCAATTGTACACTAGGTGGATATAGGTGTGGAGTAAAACAGAGATTCAAAGTTTGAGGTAGAAAATTTATTTATGGGTTCTGTCTTAAGATGATTTTTTTTTCCTTACTGAGAAAGGAAAAAATGGGTTATAGTAGAAAAGGTTCAGAACTAGGAGTCAGGAGATCTAGTGTCTACTCCCAGATCCTCTTCCCATTAACTGGCGATTTTATAAAAATCATTTAAACCATTAGCTGTAATTTCTTTATATGTACAATGGGGACAGTGCTTACCTTGCAAATTGAAGTGTGTGTGTGTGTGTGTGTGTGTACTTAATAAGAATCATCCACTGTACAATTCATTCTTCTACACATTCAACACTCATTCATTCCTTCTTCTAAATATTCATCTATCCCATATAATAATTTATGGGTTTTTTTTGTGACTGCTATAACAAATTACCACAAACTTGGTGACCTAATGGGAAATTATATTCTCTCACAGTTCTGGAGGCTAGAAGTCTAAAATTGTATCACTGGGCTGAAATCAGCACTCTGGAGGCTCTAGGGGAGAATCTGTCCCTTGCCTCTTCTAGCTTCTGGTAGCCACTGGCATTCCTTGGCTTGTGGCCATATCACACTCCAAGCTCTGCTTCCATGGTCACATTGCTTCTGTTTGTAATCTCCTTCTGCCTCCCTCTTACAAGGACACTTTTGATTGCATTTAGGGCCCACCCAAATGATACAGGATAATTTCTCCATCTCAAGGTCCTTAACTTAATCACATCTGCATAACTTATTTTTGCCATATTAGGTAATATTTACAGTTTCCAAGTATTAGGAAATCTTTAACAGGGCCATTATTCAGATTACCGCATCCTATATTCGTGTGCTTACCTGGCACTTTGAGAGTTGATGAAATAATATGGATTAAGAATATGGGATCTGGAGTCAGAAGTACCTATTCCTGAGTACTGTCTCTGCCACTTCCTAGTTATGACCTTGGGTAAGCAACTTCTACTATAATAACATGTTTCACATGGGATTATTCACATAAATTATTTAGCACAGTTAGTTCAGGGTATTAAGTAGGTATTCAACAGTTGTCAGTAAAGACCCAGAATTGGGTCTTATAACCTGAAAGATAGGAAGTAGATAGTATCTGGGAATCTTGGTGGATAAGAAGTAGTTAACTTGAAGGAAAAGAATCCAGGGAGAGTACGTGTGTACAATAAAAAGAGGCAAGATAGAGCACGAGGCTTACTAAGGAGTAAGATGCAGTCTGGGCAGCACCTGAGAGTTGCCAGTGGCTGGTTCATGTAGGGCCGCTGGTGCCAGGAAGGGTCTGTTTCCTGGGCATGGAGTCTGTGCAGTTACACGCACTGCACTCAGAAAGGCTTTGTGCCTTCTTTAACGCCTTGCTGCTGCTGTCTTAAAATTCCTAATAATTTTTTTTAACAAGGAGTTCTGCATTTTCATTTTGCACTGGGCCCTGTAAATCCTGAGTTTAGGCTTTTTCTTAAGGACAAGAGCTTCCTATTAAAGATTTTTAAACAGAGGCGAACATGATCAGACTTGAGTTCTAGAAGCACAAGTTATTTCTGGGGAGACTGGCGGACGGGACGTCAGCAGAAAAGGTGTTGTAACAATTGAGGTTA
>NW_023270433.1:18321148-18369271 GCF_011800145.1 Mirounga leonina | reverse complement strand
TGGCGGACGGGACGTCAGCAGAAAAGGTGTTGTAACAATTGAGGTTAGAGGGTCCAGCCTGCGGCCGGAAGAAGTTTTACGAAGGAGGCAACATCAGATGTGATGTAATATATTTAGTGGCAAGAAGCAGTGGTAGTTGGATGGCGAATGTAAAGAGGAGAGAGAAGATAGGATAACTCCCATATTTTTATCCCAAATGATGGAGGGAAGCAAAGCCCCTGATGAGACAGGGAACCCAGGCAGCTAGTGGTGGCAAATTCTAGAAAGAATGATGCTACGGGGTTGGAAGGGATTGTGAAATTCTCCTCTTCCTCCTCTCCCTCACCTCCCTTCCCCTTGTCCTTTCCCTTTCTACCCCCCCTCCTCCTTCCCTTCCTTTTCCTCCTATTCATGGAACTGGGAACATGGGTTACAACCCAAGAGGAAAGAGTGAGGCAGATTTCAGACTTTACAGAATTTGTCTTTTCCTGTCTGTTCCCCAAACAGCTTTCAAGGTGCCAAAAGCTCTCCTACCCAGGCAGTCTTTTTCCTGCCAACCCGATCCCTCCTTCTGGAAGGTTTTTGTCTAACTATCCTCACTTGCCTCCTCACACCCATGTCTTTACACACACACATAGACATTTAACCCACTTCCATCCTCCTCCTTCTTCACGCTGTTTTTTGTCAGGAAAGTCTTCACTCTTTTAAAGCATTGCCTCCCAACCCCAGGACACACGCAGTGCATTCTCCATTATATACTTCACTGATTCCTGTCTTACCCACCTTTTCAGCACTGTTGTGACTACAATAAAATATTTAATGATTATTTGTGTAATGCTTTTCTCTCCCATTAATCTATAAGCACCAAGACACAAGAACCATGACTCCTTTGCTCACTGTGGCATCTCTTGAACTTGTCAGAGCCTGGAAAATAATTGATACATGAGTATTTTCTGAAGGAAGTACTATAAATGAATGAACAGATAATGAAAGAACGCAGCTGATTACAATGACAGCATAAGGAGACACCTCCAAGCACACAGAGGCACAAGGCAAATCTTTGGGGGGGGCTGCTGTGTACCCAAACCCTGTAAAATGGCTCCCTGGTTAGAAAGACCTAAGAATAGCAGCTCTAACAGTGGAATATTGGACTACCCGACTGTAATGAGAATTAGTTGCTGGTCAGCAGTTGATAGTTTATAAACCGTTTTTACTTGGATTATCTCATATGTTCCACACGGCGACACGGACTCAGAGGAATTACTATTCTCAATTGCAAATGAGAAAAGAAGTCTCGGGGAGATGGTGTCACAGAGACGAAGGGACAGGATTAGTATTGAAATCCAGGTGTGTTTGGCTCGGAAGCCGGTGCTTCTTAAGCACATAGACAATTATGGAGCACCAGCTCCGTGTCGGGCTCTGGCTCTGCGCTTGGGCTGCAGAGATATACCTGCCTCTTTGCAGTGAAGGAAAATGGACAAGTCGACAGGACAGGCTCATACCCAGTGTGCAAGGAGTGGGAAGGAGGGGATGACTGAGTCAGTTCTGGGGTTGGCTAGGTGTCTGGGACCAGGACACGGAGCCGGCAGGGGCAGTGCCTTCCTGAGAGACAGGGCTAATCCCTGGCACGCCGGGGTGGCGGAGTACTTGGGGAATGATCTCAGAGACAGACAGGGAGGGCCCTGGCCTTGCTCGCTCACTGCTGACAGTCACGGCTCCTGGCCACCCACTAACGGTGGGGGAGGGTTGGAGCTGCCCTCCATCCTCAATCCTTCCATGGCCTTTGCCTTCCTTGCAGTCCTCTCTCCTGTTTTCTAGGCCCTTCTCTTCCTGGATGCCCATCAGGCCTCATTCTTTGTCCTCAGCTTTGATTAAAGAAATAACTGGCGGGCGCCTGGGTGGCTCAGTTGGTTAAGCGACTGCCTTCGGCTCAGGTCATGATCCTGGAGTCCCGGGATTGAGTCCCACATCAGGCTCCCTGCTCAGCAGGGAGTCTGCTTCTCCCTCTGACCCTCCTCCCTCTCATGCTCTCTGTCTCTCATTCTCTCTCTCACAAATAAATAAAATCTTAAAAAAAAAAAAAGAAATAACTGGCAAGGACTGACAGTGATGTTCCTCGCAAAGGAGAAGGGAACTGTGTGTATTAAGAAGAGGTTATGCTGCATGGAAAAGTCATACCGACCCTGAGAGGTGAAGCCCAACTTGTGGAGTGCCATTCAGTGTGGTTGTGCTCTTATGAATGTGTGGAAATTTGGGGTGAAGTGATGAGCTATGTCACAGAGAAAGATAATTTCTTCATTCATTTTGGAGTAGGGGAAAGGCTATGTCTTTGGAGGGGGCCATAATTTGGTGTATTTCTGTGCTCTACCACTTAAAGGCAATCATGGCAAATTGCTTTATCACCCTGAGGCTCAGCTTCCACCCCACATTATAGTGAGGACAACAATACTACCTGCCCTATGGGATGATTATATGAGAATATGTGGAAAGTGGTTGACCTGGCATTTGTTATATGACTGCTTTTTGCTAAAAGAGAGCTGTTTGTATGATTTTTTATTTGACACACATTTACTCTGATCTATTGGACACCAGGTGGAGAACATACAAATAAGACACTGAGCTTGCTCTCAGGAGCTAGTTTAGGAGAGTAGACAGATATATGAAAACAGTGTCCAATGGGTTAGAAGCACTAATTGAGGTAGAAAATGACAAAGAACTTTGGGACCACAGGAGAGAATGGAACCATTTCTGAACTGTGGGTTAGAGGGAGTCAGAGAATCCTTCATAAGGACATCCAAGAAAGGGACCCTCCTGCATAAGGCCACAGAGATATCCAGTGACTTGGTCAATATGAGGGCTTCCTTGCAATGTCCATTTACCAACCCAATGTGAAAGTACTTTGTAGACTTTGGTTTGGGTTGGGGAGAGAGTTTGGGATATGTTGGGTGATAAGAAATGAAGCAGTCAGAACATTTAAGATCATGGGCTTTGGAGTCAGCTATCTGGGTCCAAACGTGCTTCATTGCTTTACTTACCAGTTGTGCCACCCCAGGCATTTAGTATCTCTGGGTCTCTCTTTTATTGTCTATAGAATAACTGTACTAGATACTACCTTCATAGAGCTGGCCCAAGGATACAGGTACAGCACTTAGTCCAGCAGCTGGTACCCAGTGAATGATTACTGTGTGTGTGTGTGTGTGTGTGTGTGTGTGTGAGAGAGAGAGAGAGAGAGAGAGAGAGAGAGAGAGAGGGAGAAAGAAAGAGAGAGGGAGAGAGAGAGGGAGTCTGTGCATATGAGTTAGCATTTATGGAGTGCTTACTCTCTATGGTAGAAACCAAACTACTTATTATGTATACATGATCATGTGAAATGGTTCTATTAAGCCCATTTCACAGATGAGAAAAGGAAGTTTCAGAGAGGCTATGTCTTAGGCCACATGGCTGGAAAGCAGGAGAGCCAGGATTTGAGAACTGAACCAGACTGCTTGGTATAGAAACACCTATGCATTAGTTGTCCTTCTAAGACCTAGTCAAGTGCAAGCTGCCCCTCTTGGTCTCGAGTCACTCCTTGTGGCTAAGTATCCAATTAACATGCGGCCAATCAGAATTAGATCCTCTGAATCATAAAGTCCCAAGAAAAATAACAAGTTTCACCTCTTGGGGGAGGAAGGTCCTCATCCAAAACTTGCTCCAGAACCTTAAAGGAAGGGAAAAGAAGGAAAGAGAGATGATTTTATTCAAAAAGGTGACACGTTTTTTCAGGGGCCAGAGAGGGGATGGAGAGAATGAGCACAGTGGTTTTAAACTTTTTATTCAGTTTTTCATTCTTGCTCCAGGCTTGGGCAAGGGTGTACTGCTGGATCTTGCACAAAAATGGAAGAAAAAGAGAAGGCTTTAAACTGCAAGTCTAAGGGAAACCCCTTCCCTGTGCCAGTATCACATGGTACGGCCTGCACACAGACAGCAGGACAGATTCTACTGGTCTGGTTATCTCTGGAAAGGGGAATCTGTAGTGGAAGCTAAAGAGGTGAGGGACAGGTTTGGGAAAGATGGGCCTCAGCTCTGAAAAGGTGGGATCTGCTTTGCACAATGAGTTTCTTGAATTATTTTGCTCAATTGCCCAATGTTTGAATGGTACTAGGTGCTATACCTTGTGCTAGGCTCTGCAGGGGCCCCTGCAGTGGAGGAAAAGTGATCAACTCTAAGTGATATAATAGGGGAGTTTGTCCACAGTATAGAACTGGCCCAGAGAAGGGCATGACGACCCAACTCTTGGGCAAAGTTCTCCTCATCTTATTTTAAACACAGCACGGGGATGTGTCCTTCAAAATGGTCCTACTTCACTGAAGGAGGCGAGTGAATACAAAGATTCATAGCAAGGAGAAGGAGTGGACTAGTGCACTGGTTTCTTAAGAACCATGTTGGCAGGTTCAGGCTTTCATCCTTTATTCTCTTATCACAAGAGCAGCTCATACCTGGTCCCGTGCTCATTCGGTTTTTCTCTAGCTGGTTAGAAAATGTTTCACAAAATAAAGATGATTTATTTTTTTAGAAGATTTTATTTATTTATTTGACAGAGAACCACCCAGGCGCCCCAATAAAGATGATTTAATAGGAAGAAATATCACTGTATCCTATGGTAAGAAATTTTTATATAGAATAATGAGCATAAATCCCAGTAAATTTAGTATATTCCAATACTAGTGCTACTACTACTACTAATACTACTCATAAAATTAATATGGAAGGAAAAGTTCAGGCTTGCCTGATGCTTTTCCAGGGCCACATGTAATGGCAGAAGACAGTGAAATAGGGTCTGTAATTTATGGAGAAAAAGAAATTGGTCTCATTAATTTTATATCCAGCAATAGTTTGTCTAATAAATATACATCCTCAAACATGCAGAATTCAATCTATAGCATGCAAAACCTCCCTTGGAATTATATGAACAGACACTACACAAAGAAATGCATGCAACAGAGAGATAAGAACTTAGGAGTAGAGAAGTCATAGTAAAAAGGGTTGGTGGTGATCATTAATCTATTTAAATATATAATTAATATTAATGACCCTGAGTGTTGATCTTACCTAGAAGAATAAAACTATTATAAAGCTTGATAATATAAAAAAAATATGTAAAGTCAGGAAAGGGGGAAAGCAAGGATTCAAAGATATTATTTAGGGTGGAAGCATGTAATTTTTAAAAATGTCTCCAATGTCAATGTTTTAAATAATGACCCCCCCTCCTTTAGGGGGTTTAATAAATGGAATCTATTTTTGTAAAGAAACTTTAATTTAAAATTCAGGAACTCCTTTAGTTTCTGCTACATTCAAGAAACTTAAAAATAATCCTCTAGAGTCAACTGGGTGGCTCAGTAGGTTAAGCATCCACCTTCAGCTCAGGTCATGATCTCGGGGTCCTGGGATCGAGCCCCACATTGGGCTCCCTGCTCAGCAGGGAGTCTGCTTCTCCCTCTCCCTTTGTCTCTCTGCCCCCTACTAGTGCTCTCTCTCTCAAATAAATAAATAAAATCTTTATTTTAAAAAAGAGAAAGTAAGCCTCTATATTTTAAAATGGTCTACACTGGATGATTATAATTTCACTGAGAGGTGACATATGGGTGTTGTCTGGTTTCAAAAATGTATTTATCTGTTCCTTTTTTCTTAATCAAAGCAGACATGCTAATGAAACAGAAAAATAATCAAGTAGAATTAGGTTGAAATGAAAATCTATGAAAGTGAAGAAGGAAAAAGAACAAAGAAAGAGATGCTGATCAAAATTAGGAAACATGTACTACATGACTTTGGACTACTCAATACAAGAATAAACCAATGTCCATAGCAAAGGAGAATTTTGTAGGAAATACGTGTCACAACTGTGAGTTCTACAGAGCTAGACAACTCTTTATAGGCCTCTTATTATATATGCCCTTTGTACTCAAAATACAATAGTTTCCTATATATTTTACCTTTGCAAGTCATCAACAAGTCATCAGGACTTACATTTGATGGAATATCCTTCTGTCTTCTGCAATCTGTAACTAAAGAGAACTATATTGCTCTTTCAAGAGTCCTATTCTTATCCCTCTGATAAGCTCTGTGAGGATAAGGATTGTGTTTTTGTATGTTTATTCACCATCCTTTAGAATCTGGCAAAGTACCTGGTATATAGTAGTACTTAATATATCTTTGTGAATAGAATAAATTAATGAATGATGTATGCATGGATATTAAGCCCTATTCCCAAGGTCACCTAGCAAGAAAGTTATAGAACTGGAACTTGATCTTTGGATGCCCTAACACCAAACTCCCTCTGCTCCCTGCTACACCTAAGTTCTGGAGAAAGGAATAGTAGAAATTCTAATCATGAAACATTTGTCAAGTGTCAAGTGACACTCTGACAGTCCACACTGGACGTGGACCTGCCACAGATGGATTATCCTTCTGTTATGCCACGAGTTTGAAGAAAAAAAGGAAAAATATTAGAAGAGATTATGTCTGCAGGTACAAAAACATAAAAGATTATAATCCATAGTCTCAGGGTCATGGGATGGAGCCTTGCATTGGGCTCCATGCTTAGTGGGAAGTCTGCTGGAGATTCTCTCCCTTTTCCTTTGCCCCTCCCCCCACTTACACAAGCTCTCTCTCTTTCTCAAATAAATAAGTAAATATTAAAAAAAAGTATCAGCTTTGAGCCATCAAAAAAAAAAATGAAATCTTGCCATTTGCAACGACATGGATGGAACTAGAGGGTATTATGCTAAGCAAAATAAGTCAATCAGAGAAAGACAAGTATCATATGACCTCACTGATATAAGGAATTTGAGAAACAAGACAGAGGAGCATAGGGGAAGGGAGGAAAAAATGAAACAAGGCGAAACCAGAGAGGGAGACAAACCATAAGAGACTCAATCTCAGGAAACAAGCTGAGGGTTGCTGAAGTGGTGGGGGGTGGGAAGAATGGGGTGGCTGGGTGATGGACATTGGGGAGGGAATGTGCTATGGTGAGGGCTGTGAATTGTGTAAGACTGATGAATCATAGACCTGTACCTCTGAAACAAATAATACATTATATGTTAAAAAAGAAGAAGACGATAGTAGGAAGGGAAAAATGAAGGGGGGGATATCGGAGGGGTAGACGAACCATGAGAGACTATGGACTCTGAGAAACAAACTGAGGGTTTTAGAGGGGAGGGGGGTAGGGGGATGGGTTAGCCTGGTGATGGGTATTAAGGAGGGCATGTACTGCATGGAGCACTGGGTGTTATACGCAAACAATGAATCATGGAACACTACATCAAAAACTAATGATGTAATGTATGGTGACTAACATAACAATAAAATAAAATTAATTAAAATAAAAAGTATCAGCTTTGAACATCCACTGAACCTAGTCTGTTTTTATTTCCCATTATGCCCAAAGGAAACCAATGTCAGATTATAGTAGCATCGATAAAGAGAGACCATTCCTAGCCTTTGTCTCTCCTCAGCCTTCCACTTCAATCCTCATGAGGGGATAAAGGAAAAAGGAAAAGGAAACTGTGAGCACCAAACCTCATGTAGGCCTGATCTGGGGAAGGAAGACACTTAAGTGAAAAATGAAGTTAAAATTGTGATAATTCCACAGGATTGAACATGTTCATCATTAAACTGAACTGAACTGAATTAATTATTGAACTGAATTGTTTGGGGGATGTTTTTTATTATTGAAGAGCAATCAGACAAACCATGGAGCCAACTCAGTATTACATCCAGTCACAGGAGAAGAACTAACATCCAGAATATGTCTGAATGGGCAATGGGGAAAAACAGTAGAATGCTGCCCCCCCCAACCCCCGCCTTGCCATGCCATTCAGAGTCCTGATCTTTCAATGTCTTGCTTATGCTTTTATTGTCTGCAGGAGGGAACGAGGGGATACAAAACTCACTATGATTTGAATTCCATCTATTCTCAGTCCAACCCTACCCTATGCAAGATTCCCTCTAATATAATTAAAATAACTAGTATCAATTACAGAGTGTTTGCTTCATTCATATACTATGCTAAGTGCTTTATGAAAATGAACTAACTTGATCTTGTTATTCACCATCCCAAGGAGGCAGGTATCATAGCCTCTTATTACAGATTAAGAAACTGGGGCTAAGATTGGGGAAGCACTCATAACCAACACCACATGACTGGTGAGTGGCAGAGTCTAGGTTTCAGTGAAAACCTAGCCAACTCCAAAGCTTCATCTACTAACCAAGACTCCACTTCCCATCTCTTAAGCAGATGTTAAGAAGACACTTTTCTTTTTTAAAGATTTTATTTATTTATTTGGCAAAGATATAGAACACAAGTAGGCAGAGCAGCAGGCAGAGTGAGAGGGAGAAGCAGGCTCCCTGCTGAGGAAGGAGCCCGACACGGGGCTTGATCTCAGGACTCTGGGATTATGACCTGAGCCAAAGGCAGCCACTTAACTGACTGAGACACCCAGGCGCCCCAAGAAGACACTTTTGATAAAGACTTTGTTAGTCTCTAATTAAACTCTGATGCTTAGGAAAGAACTAAATGTAAACAACTCATTCCAACTTAATAAACAAAGAGGGTTTTAGAGGGGAGGGGGTAGGGGTGATGGGTTAGCTCGGTGATGGGTATTAAGGAGGGCACGTACTGCATGGAGCACTGGGTGTTATACAAAAACAATGGATCGTGGATCACCACATCAAAAACTAATGATGTATTGTATAGTGACTAACATAACAGAATAATAAAAAAAAATAATGCCATTATGCCATCACTACAGGGAAATAGCAGAAATCCACTCCTGAAATTTCTGCTCATTGCCATTAGTTCTGCCTTATAGCACCACATGAAATAACTTTAATTACTTTAATACAGGAGAATCTTTGTGCTACAATGACTATCTTTCCTTTAAATCTCTTTTTTTCCAAGTCAACCATCTTTGTAATTTCTAACATGTGTCATCTATTACCTTGTCCTTACATGATACCAGTTAAATATGGCTTCCCTGACACTTCTTTCCACTAAGAGATAGAGATAGTACTTTGCTCACTACACTGCACAGTAGGCAATTTAAACATCCCATACACAATTAGGCTTTAATAGTAAATGTTTGTCAGTTGGTTGAATTGATGATTCCTCATCAGATCCTTCTTCAATCTGGACTCCTTAATCTAGATTCCCCAAAATTTGTCAATGTATTTCTAAAGTCACTCTAATCAAATTAAATCTTGGCTTTGTCCTTCAAGGGATTTGAGATCTATTTGTTTTGCTGAGAACTGTGGCCTCATTTGAGTCATTTAAACAGTTCATGCTTCTGCCTTCCCCTTAGTGACCTTTTAATTCATCCCTGATACATTTGAGCTTGTTTGCTTTTTGACATTCCACTTTGGATATAATCCCATGACATTCAAGTAGAACATTTTCTAGATATTTAGAAACAGAAGGCTAGACTTCAGGGGAAATGTTAATGACGGGGTAACTTTTTGCCTGTTCTCAACTTAGAGGTGGATAGATTTTAAGAAAATGTGTAAATACTGAAAGAGAGATAAGCAGAGAAGGAAGACTAACCTTGGAAAGGGGAAGGAGGCATCTGAACAAGAGATGAATAATAATGATTCTAGTTAATGACAACTATCATTTATTAAGTAATGACTACATTTCAGACTCTGAAAACTGCTTTACCCACATTATATCATATAATTCTAGAAAAACCACTGAAAGGTGAATATTCTTTTCCTCATGTTGCTGAGGAAAACGAGACTTGGAGATAGTAAGTCACTTGCCCAGGTCTTACAGTGATTAGACTGCAGAGGGAAGAGTCAAACTTAGAGTTTTTTTAATTTCAAAGTCTATTGTCCCTTAACCACTGTGCTTTATTGCCTCCTAAGTCCAAAGGAATCTAAATGAAGATACTAAAAACAAATAAACAAAAACTCCAAAAAGTATCTGATGTGGAAGAGAGATTGAAGAGAATACAAAACTACTGGATTTAGTGAGGAGGTTGAAACTGGAGGCAATAGCTGTTGGAAGTTTCAGCAACGTGTAGCAGAATGGTGGTCTTCACCACTTCACTTCACTGCTAGAAGGCGATATCACCTCTTTCAACCTGAGAATAGGCCAGTGGTTTTCAACCTGGGACAATTTTGTCCCTCAGGGGATATTTGGCAATGTCTGGAGACATTTGTGGTCGTACAGGTGTTGAATGTAAGAGGAAAGGGATGCTGGTGGCATCTAGTGGGTAGAGACCAGGGATGCTGCTAAACTTCCTGCATTGCACAAGACAGCCCCTACAACAAATAATTGCTGGCCTAAATGTCAAGAATGCTGAGCTTGAAAAATTGTGTAATGGACTAAAGTTATTAATCTTTATTAAAATTGTATTTTATCCCTTTAATATCATGTAGCACTAGCATGTCTGGAGGGACTGAACTTAGGGGCCATGAGAACACAAAGAAATGGGTTCACCATGCAGGAAGAAGGGGAAACGGAATATACTTTGGGGTGGGACTTACAGCTTGGAAGGAATGTGCTGAATATGAACATGCCATTGTTAATACTAAGTTCTGAGTTAAGACTCATGCCAGCCATCCTTTGCATGGGTGGTTTTGGGGTCTAAGTAGAAAGAACTGGCCTTTGTATCAATACTCAATGATTGTAGCAGATTTGCTGGTCTCCTGTGTTTTTGCTATTCCTTCTTTATGAAAAAAATCAATGTCCGTTTTAAGTTTTAAAAGGAGGATCTGTTACCTTCTATATTTAGCATCATGAAGGAGGAGAACTGCAATATTTGCTTTCCATAAATTTGCAAAAGATATTTTCCACACACCGCACCCATTCCAAGGTTTTCCACTGACAGCTGCATATATGGATATCCTGCCATATATCTCCGGAGAGCAGGAGAGCTGGGAGGCATAGGCCCATGAATGGGGCCATTGACTTAGCTGTTCCTCAATGGGCAGGCATGATTGCTTTCAAGGGGCCAGTTCTCTCACTGTGACCACAGAGCTGGAGGCACTGCCGGTGGATGGGCTTCATCCAATAATTCCTGGTTGATTCACATTTGGGTCAATGATGTGGTGGGCAGCATCAGTTGCAGCCCCAGGCTGCAAAGGGCTACTCTCCAAGCTGGGACTCCTTATAATTATGCCCTCTTGATGGAGGGAAGGGGAAAACTAGGGTGGGTCACTCCAGGCATGACTGAGAGAGGAGAGGAAAAAGAAGGAAATGGTTTCCATGAATTATTGCTAGGGATTTTAGAAAAATAAAAGCCTGGTTTTGAGAAAGAAGGGATCTCAACCATCATGCCACTCCCATTGCTCTTCAGATAAAGTTAAAATGACCATGAACTGATCTCTCTTGCTAGCCTCCTCCACTACTCTTATCTTCTCCAGCCAGGCTGACCACCATCTTTATTCCCTTCAATGCTTAAAGTCTTTGCAAATGCTATTCTCTTATCCTGAAAATGTTTGTCCCCTGATCCTTCTCCTGGGTAACTCCTACTTATTTTTAGGATGTAATTGAAACTTAACTTCCTGACCTCCCAGACTAGGTCAAATTGCTGTTACAAGTTTCCATAGTAGCCTGATCTTCTTCATTGTGGCTATCCCAATTGCAATTCCATGGCTGTTTCCTCCATTAGTCTGTGAGCTATACAAGGGTTAGGATGTATCTGCTGTGGTCATCCCTGTACCATCAGTACCTAGCCTAGTACCTGACCCATAGTAGCTATGACTGAATGTAATACTAAACTGGAGGTAAGGGTGGAGAGAAAGAGCCAGAGGAGGAGTGGGGGAAGGAAGGAAAGGATGGGAAAAAGAAAGAAAGAAGCAAGGAAAAAACTCCGTATGAAAGAAACAATATCAACCATTAGGTTTAACTTCTGGACTTACCTATAAGTAAATGGGAGAATGGAGAAGGTTAAAGATCTAGACCTCCTGAATCTCAATCCAATAAAATAAACACAATATATCTAGAGAGAGTATTCAGAAAGAGGTCAACTATCCTCATACTTGGAGGGAGTATTGAGTTTATGTCTCCGTGTAAGGAAATGCCTTGAAATATGCTATCAAGTAGCCACATGTCCTGTCTCCCGCCATTATTGAGAGAATGACTAGGGGCATTAGTATTTATCAAGTAGGAACTCTATGCCAAGGATTGTGCAGAGCACATCAAATACATTTTCTCATTTCATCCTCAGAAACCACACATAGAGATAAGAATTGTTTGCCTGTAGTGCTGATGGGGGAAACTGAGACTCAGAGTCTCAAGGTATATTAGAAGAAAGCACATTGCCCTGGGTACCTGGAGACCTCATTCATTTATTCACTCTGATCCCATGCCTAACTGAGGTCTTCTACTAATACTTCAATTGTTACTTTCTCAGGGGGTGGTTCTCCTTTCTTCCCTCGCTGGGTCAAATCCTCTCTTGTGGGCTTCCATCTCACCTTTTTTGTACCTCTCATAATTCTAACTGGGTGTTTTTGAGTGATTAGTTGACAACTATCTGGAAGCAAGACACACGTCTGGAATGGATTGGGCTTGTTTCCCCAGCCCCTAAATAGTCGCTGGCACATAAAATGTTGCCAATAAGTATAGTTATAACCAAATGACTTAGATCCTTTTATGGTGCACTTACTGTGTTTTGGGCCCTTTACTGGTCTCCCTGGATACAGAGAAAGTACGTACATGGCCACTGCTTTAAAGGAACCCATAGTCACTCGGGGGAAAAAGTGCTACTAGAGAGAAAGATTGAGAGAGAGAGAGAATTGAAATAGGTAAACAGCTTTGGGGAAATGTTTTCTAGAGAGGAAACTTGATGAGAGCCCTCAAAGGTGAGAAAGCTTTTGTCAGGTATGCAAGGGTCAGATGTGGTTAGGGAGAAGGAAATGCAGATGGAGGGAACAATATGAGCAGAGGAAAAAGAAAAGGAGGTAGGAACATATGTGTTTGGCAAGTGTAAACAGATTGCTTTGCCTGGAGCACAGAGTTGATTAAGAGCATTGGCCAGGAAGAGATTGCAGAGGTTCGATGTGGGCTACATCACAAAGTGGTTTTCATGCTTGCCTTAGGGGTTTGAACTCTTTACTGTAGGTGATAGCAAACATATGTTGATGGTAAAGCACAGTTGGAAGAATACTGAATCATTCATCTGTTCTTTGAATACACATTCGCTGGGTATTTATACCACACCATGCCCTGTGCTACCATACTGAAGAATGTGGGTAGAAATTAGAAATTAATAAGACAGATCTCCTCCTCCAAGAAGACTGCAATTTATTAAATACATAACAGAAGTCAGGCCCTGACCTCTACTTCGCCTTTTGAGATGCAGATGCAAAAATGAAATGACTTGCAAGCAATCACAAAGTCCTCTCCCACTCAGCATACCCAGAGCAACCTGGTAGTGAGAGACTGAGGATTGGTGCGAGGCAGTGAGGATGGAGGGACTGCCATAAGGAGAGGCTATGTAAATCTCGAGGAGAGGAGCTCCTGGAGAAAGCAGGTCATAGTATCAATTCCGCAGCACCAAGAGAAGAATGCACATATTTTTCTGCTCTTAAATATCTGCTGCGATTTTTTTATAACTCTGGCCTAAAATTCTCCATCTATGACATCAGATGGCTGCCCAAATTTTATAATCTTCCCCTATCCTCCCCTTAGCTAATCTTTATTGGGCACCTACTTTTTGCCAGGCACTTCAATAAGCATTTACTTACACTATCCCATTTAACCTACTAACATGTGAGATCAATTCCAGAAACACCATTTTACAGATGGGAAAGCTGTAGAAAGGCTAGGAAGTGGTCCAGCACAAAATGTGTTTCCAAAAATGTTCTACGACAAAATCTAAGAACTTTCCAATACATCATGTTGCATAACATGCGTTTTAGTTTGGATTTAAGCATACCAAAATTGTCGTTATTAAAACACCACTGAGTGTTAGCAAAACAATCATCCGGTAATTATTATCCCACAGTATCCATTACTCCCCATGAAGTCAGTGGATTTCATGCAAACACAACCCTCATTTCTGAGACGCAGGGAAATTCAGCGCTGGCCCAAGGTGATAGTGTGTTGGTAGCAAAGCCTGGATAGGGACCCATGTTTGTAATTCTTGTTGCCCTGATATTGACACTAAGAGTTATAGATTCTAATGCTCAATTCAGATGTTTGCTTCCCATTTCACTTTCCCCTTACAGAAAGGTGTGTTGGAAAGTGTGCAGGTTTTGAAGCCAGTTGGATCTTGGTCCAGATCCAAGCTCTACCATTGACTTACTTGGTGACTGTGATTGGCTTCCTCCTTGGGTTTCAATGTCCTGTGAAATGAGGTGAACAGTATCATTCTAGCAGGTTGTAATGGGTATAAATAGTTAGCACATGTAGAGCACAAAGAGCATAGTGTCCAACACATACTATAACTTAATACATGTTAGTTCTCCAGCTTCCTTTGCCAGAAGATGGGAAGAAGAGACAGCTGCCAGTATCCCCTGGACACTTGAGGGCACAATACTCTCAAAGGATGTAAACTTTATTTGCTCCCTCCCCCAACCAGGATTTATCTCTTATCTCTGTGACTGTGCCATCAGGTGGGGAGAATTGGTTGGAAACACTCTTAGATTAGAAAGACCATCTGGGATTCAAGGAATGCCTCTCTAGAGTCTCCATGTCATCATGCCTTTACAATCACCAGTTGAGCAGATGATTACTGTTCTGGGTTGATAGAGCAAATCCATTATTCATCTGCCCATAAAACTATGTCCTTCATTGTCAGTGTTGACGTGTTAATTTTATTATATGAGGGAAGACTCTGGGTTGAGGCCACTCTGTAGTCTCATTTCAAAGAGAGGGTCTTTTCGTAGAAATGGCAGGAATGGGCTGTGTATTTTCATGGAAGGACACTTTTCTGAATTAGTGGGGCTTTGTAAGTCCTATGGGAATGGAGGTGGCTAAATTTCCAGACTTGGAATTTGGCTAAAGGAATTTCTGACCGACACATCCCTTTAATGGCAACCTCGGCCTCACTAGAGATTCTGGAGCAGAACGAAACATCTTTTGCATTTTGAGAATAAGAACCATGCCCTCCTCCCTCCTCCTTTCCCCCTCTTATTTATTTATTTTTTAAATTTAACTATGGCTATATAATAAGAAAGTAGGAAAAGTCAAAGACATGCACCTACAGTCTATATT
This sequence comes from Mirounga leonina, assembly GCF_011800145.1. Lineage (NCBI taxonomy): Eukaryota > Metazoa > Chordata > Mammalia > Carnivora > Phocidae > Mirounga > Mirounga leonina. Next base: position 18,354,099 of record NW_023270433.1, on the reverse strand, counting down.
TCCAGTGGAAGAGAACAAGATTCAGACACTTCTCCAGATGTTTCCAACCCTATAGCTTTCTAGAATTATGTAATTTTGTTTCAAAATTTGAGAAGTCTCCTTTATCAGATGTTTTTAATATATAGATACAAGTGATATCTTCTATTTTTTTTTCACTTCTCTCTCAAGGTCCACGTTTAAGTACTGCCATGAGTTGCATTTTTTTTTTTTTAATAAAATTTTGACCTGCCCAACTCCCATGGTAAGACACAGTGAGTGACTTGGATGGTACTGACTGGGATGAAAGCAAAGACCATGATGTAGTGAAGTGGACAGAGTACCTGCCATGTGGCAAATATGATACTGGAAGCCGAAATTATAGCAGAGCAAAATAAAAGACATGGTCTTTGCCCTTACAGAGCTACTTTCCTGTAAATTTTTGGCTGAATTCATAAATTTTGATTTTAAAAAAATTAATTAATTAATTAAAATATATTAATCAATTAAATTAAAAAATAGAGCTGCCCTATGACCCAGCAATTGCACTACTGGGTATTTACCCCAAAGACACAGATGTAGTGAAAAGAAGGGCCATATGCACCCCAATGTTCATAGCAGCAATATCTGCAATAGCCAAACTGAAAGAGCCAAGATGCCCTTCAAAAGACGAATGGATAAAGAAGATGTGGTCTATATATATACAATGAAATATTACTCAGCCATCAGAAAGGATGAATACCCAACTTTTACATCAACATGGATGGGACTGGAGGAGATTATGCTAAGTGAAATAAGTCAAGCGGAGAAAGTCAATTATCATATGGTTTCACTTATTGGTGGAACATAAGGAATAGCATGGAGGACATTAGGAGAAGGAAGGGAAAAATGAAAGGGGGGAAATCAGAGGGGGAGACGAACCATGAGAGGCTATGGACTCCGAGAACCAAACTGGGGGTTTTAGAGGGGAGGGGGGTGGGGAGATGGGTTCGCCCAGTGATGGGTATTAAGGAGGGCACATATTGCATGGAGCACTGGGTGTTATATGCAAACAATGAATCATGGAACACTACATCAAAAACTAATGACATACTGTATGGTGACCAACATAACATAATAAAATTAAATTAAATTAAAAAAAATAAAATTAATTAAATAAATTTTTAGAGCAGTATAAGGTCCACACAAGGAAGGTAGAGAGCTCTCTGATGTTATACATGCATAGCCTTTCTTACTATAAACATCATTTATCAGTGTAGTACACTTGTAACAACTGATGACCCTACATCAACACATCATAACCACCCAAAGCCCACAGTTTACATTAGGGTTCACTCTTGGTCTTATACATTCTATGGATTTGGACAAATTTACAACTACAGGTATCCATTATCATCATATTATCATACAGAGTATTTTCACTGTCCTAAAAATTCTCTGTGCTCCACCTATTCATCCCTTTTTCTTCCCTAAACCCTGGATCTTTTTACTGTCTCCATAGTTTTGCATTTTCCAGAATGTCACATGTTTGGAATCATCCAGTATGTAGCCCTTTCAGAGTGACTTCGTTCACTTGGCAATATGCATTTAAGCTTCTGCCTTGTCTTGAAAACTCATCTCTTTTTAGTGCTATATCATATTCTATGGTCTGGATGTATCCTAATTTATTTATCCACTCACCTACTGAAAGATATCTTTGTTGCTTCCAAGTTTTGGCAATTATGAACAAGACTGCTATAAATATCCATATGTAGGTTCTTGTGTGGACATAAGGTTTTAACTCCTTTGGGTAAATAACGAGGAGCACTATTGTTGGATTGTTTGGTAAGAATATGTTTGGTTTTGTAAGAAACCACCAAACTGTCTTCGAAAGTGGCTGTACCATTTTGCATTCCCACCAGCAATGAGTGAGAGCTCCTTATGCTCCATATTCTCACAAGTATTTGTTGTGGTCAGTATTCTGGATTTGGGCCATGTCTAATAAGTGTGTAGTAGTATCCCACTGTTTTACTTTGCATTTCCCCGATGACAAAGAATGTGGAGCATATTTTCATATGCTTATTTGCCATCTGTGTATCTTCTCTGGTAAGTAATGATCATTTCTTCATCTATAAACTGCCAAAACAGTTGTGAGAATTAAGTGATGTGCTATCTACGAAAGTGAGGGGACATAGCTAAATGGTTAAGACAGCAATCTCTGAAGCCAGAATGCCTAGGTTTGGAACCCAGATCTAAGTTACTAAGCCTCTTTCTGCTTCATGTTTCTCCTCAGTAAAATGAGGAAAGTGATGATAATTACTTTATCCAGTTGCTGTAAGGAAAAAAATTAGATAACTTATGAAAAGCATTTAATGGCATGAAGTACTTAGTGATGCTGTTTCTTGGGTGAATAGTAAATGCTCAATTAAATTTGGTTGATGTCATTCACTGAAGCCAGAAGAAAATGAAATTCTGTGACATGGAGTTGGGTTTTCTTTTGGATGTATAACTTTCCCAAAACAATTAGGTTTGGGAGGTGTTGTTTCCAACTAAGACCTTAAAAGTTATTACACAACTCATGGGACTTTGGGAAAGCTTTACTCATTCTTTCAAATCACCTCCCTAAAGACTAAAATTTTCCCCCCAAAGTTTCCACTTTCTTCATTGGTGTGGAATTTGGTTAGAGAGACAGATTATTTGCCCTTTAATGGACATCTTTTTTTTTTTAAGATTTTATTTATTTATTTGACAGAGAGAGACAGTGAGAGAGGGAACAGAAGCAGAAGGAGTATGAGAGGGAGAAGCAGGCTTCCCACTGACCAGGGAGCCCAATGTGGGGCTCGATCTTAGGACCCTGGGGTCATGACCTGAGCCAAAGGTAGACGCTTACCAACTGAGCCACCCAGGCACCCCCTTAATGGACATCTTAAATCAAGCCTTTTTCTTGAGTTTGCAACTGAGCACATGATTCCCTAGGAAGTTATAAATGAGAGAATTGTGGTGTTCTTAAGTCAGGTCCTCAAGTATCAGGGATTCATTTGAAATGAATTGATTGCTGAGATCTCTTGAAACTTGTTATCTTTCAGACTCCTTCTAGCCTCTGTGATCAGAGGTAGGTGGTGACTCCCAGCAGCATCTCCCTTTCTTCTCATTCCCACCTTCACTGGTTTAAAGATCACAAAGCTGATTCATTCATTAATCAAATGTTTATTGAGCTTACACTGTATATGAAGCACTATGCTACATGCTAATGATTTAGGTATGAATAAATCATCATCTCAGTTATCAGTGCTGTCTTCCAGTGAAGGGTTAAATAAGAAGACAGGATTTTTCAACAGACTGTAGCAGGATGGGGTGCTGGCACAGGGACAGAGCTGGGGCACAAAGCAAGGCTCCTACCTCCTTCTGGGGGCCAGAGCATGGAGAGTGAGCTCCCTGAGCTGAGGTCTGAAGGACAAGTAAATGCCAGCCCAAGCAAGTAGATGTGGACCTTTGGGATGCATTTCAGTCAGCAGTAACAGCCTATACAGACCCAGGAATTAGCAAGAAATGGCAAAGAATCCATGAAGGTTGGTGTATGAAGTTGGGTGTAGCAAGACCTGAGGTTGGAAAAGCAAACAAAAAGAAATCTTGACAGCCTTGTAGGTCATCTAAGGAATTTGACCTAGCACAGTTCTTGGAACATTGGTACAACTTTGTTGAAAGACTAAATGGATCAATGAACTTCATTCTGAGGGCAACAAAGAGTTCTTAATTGATTTTTAAGTTAACTTCTGATTTGTGTTAGGTGATATATGATCGAGGTAAACAAATGACTCACCCAGTGCCTTGTGTGGAGATTGACACAACAAGGACAGTCTTTCTCCACGTGTTGCAACCACTGGGAATATGGGGAATCAGGATAAGGAGCCAGATAGAAGAGGTTTCATCCTTGGGAACAGACTATAAATAAGACAGGTCTGTGTCAAGCCCCACAAAATGCAGAGACTAGCAAGTCAGCCAGGATGGATAAGCAGATGAATGGATTTTCTTGTGGTTTAAGCCAACCTTCAGAGAGGATGGGGTTCCAAGCCTGCCTCTGTCCTGGACCATCTATGGGCTTCTCTTCATATGGAAGAGGGAGTCATAATATCCTGGGGCACAGTGTTGTTGTGAGTCTGTAATGCCTTTATATATAAATTCCTAGCACAGTGCCCACATTTCTGCTGAGGTACTCAGAACAGATCATTTAAGATGAGAAGCCATCATAAAATTTGGATATTTTCTAAAATGCCACCAAGAATAACCATATTCATTGAGTGCTTATATCATGCAAGGCACTGTTCTAAGTATTTAAAGTGATAATTGATTTAATCTGTCTAAAGACCCTTTGAGACAGGGAATTCTATTATCCTCATTTTATAATGGAGAAAACAGAAGCACAGAGGGAGAAAGTCTGAGTTCACATGAGGATGCACTGTCAAAGTGGCCGCACTGGAATTCAAACCCAGGCTGTCTGCTCCAGGGCATGGGACTGAAATGCTTTCTTATATTATCAAAACTCATCAGCCATATAATAAATAAAAGAGCAAAACGTCACATGTGAAGTCTCTGGATCTGGCAACCCTGATGTGATGCAGCATGAGGTCATAAGCTGAAGTCTCAGGAAAGTTGTCTTTGGAACAATCTTAAATCATCTCATTCAGCTCCCTGATACTCAGATCAGAAATAATCCTATTTTGTGTTGACTGTTAGACAATTACCAATCACCAAACTGCAGTTTTGCCTAAGCCTCTCTTTGAGTCATCCAGATTTAGCTGGAATAACTTGTAGCATTGCATAAACATTTTTTTATTATCTAACTAGGAATCACCTTCTATACACAAAACAAGGCTCTAACGTGAAGAGACTTGCTGAAGCATCTGGGATCTGTCCACACCACTGATTTCCTAACAGAAAAGATATTTGGGGCCATGGAGTTTGACAAGCAGGAAAGGATATTCAGGTATGAGCTAATCTTCATCACTGGACTCATTGGACTCTTTGGTTGGAAGAGAAACAAGTCAAAGTTGTTTAGATAACTAAGGAAATTCATTGATGGTCATATCCAAAAGTTCAGAGGTAGAGCAGGCTTTCTGTGCAGATCATGCCAGTGGCTCAACATTATGACCAAAGGCCTATTTTCTATCCTTTCTTCTCCATTCTTTCTACCTTTTTGTTATCATCTTAGAATATAAGCTGGATATAAGATATTGGCCAGATGCTCTAGGTCTTCATGTTTATTCATAAACAGGGACAGAAAAAACTTTGTTCCCATTAGCTCTCTTTAAAGAGAGAGAAAGCTTCATTTCTAGAAGTCCTTAGCATATGTCTCCTTGTGTCTCATTGGCTTAAACTGGGTGACATGCCAGTCTCTAAACTAACCATGTGGGCAGGTAGATGGACTTCACTGATAAACATACATCAGTCAAGGCCACTTCTGGAGATGGGGGTAAGTCAATTCTACTTAAAATGCATAGCTAAGAATGATGGAGGGTCAGTTCTCCAAAGGAAATCTGTGGAACTGTTACCCTCAGAAAGGGAAATGGATGGTAAATAGTAAACCAAGGTGTACCCAGTCATCTCTTTCTAGGAGGACAGAGTCTAAGTTCAAAAGTCCCAAGTATTGTCTTGAAGCAACATTTACATTTGCCTTAGCATGATGGGATCACCTGGCCCCTCACTATCTGGAGATCATCCTCAGAGCTTACAGGAATATTAGAGTGTGAATGTTTTATTACCCAGATAGAGCGACTGATGCTCTGGGGAAGAAAGTACCTTATCTAAGTTCCTCAAGCTGGTAAACACAAAGCAGTCATGAGAACAACACTATTCCTTGCTGTCTCTCTGAAGTACATGGAGATAAACAAGGGAGGTTTCAACTAGTCATGACAAGCACCAAACTATTCAAGAGATTACCCAAACAACTTAGCTAATTCTTGATTATTTTAAACATGAACTCACAAATGAGGTGGGACAAGAGTATGTCAGAGGCGCATACATGCACTTTCGGCATGTATGTGAGTGGTAGTGTGTTTGTGCTATTATTTGTTTACAGGGCTTAGTATCCAAGGGACATGTTGTATTGTCATTTATCAAGACTGGGGCTTGAGTTTGACTCTAGTTTAAGTTTTCCATGATCTGCTCGCTACATTTCTTCCTTTAGGCAGCTCTTCCACAACGGTAAAAGCATTAAGCGACAGCTTCCATCTGGCCAGTCCCAAGTTACTTTTCATATAATTCATCATTGTAAAGTAGCTCCCAACATGTTGGACCCAGCTTGACAAGCCACGGCTTTTTATGAGACATCATTCTAACTATCTTAGGATCTTAGAAGGAAGAACTCCACAATTATCTTTTATGGAAAGACTTGGGACATGCATTTTGAAATTGCATGCCCAAGACTTTATGTGCAGAAGACTCAAGGTATCATATTATCCAATGTCCCTGGCAAATCCCTAGGACTAAATTTCAGGCTACAAGATGTTTGTTGTTCATCTCAAAGGTCAGATTTGACCACATTTATTAAATTACAAACTTGCTTGTCTTTTGTCATCAGAAGATGGTATGAATTAAGGCTTTCTTGTTCTAGTCACAGTGCAGATTAGAGCTGAAAACATCTAAAGAAATTAAAGTGACCAAGAACATTGAACAAATAAAAAATAATAAACACTCATGGCCTTTGGGGTCCTCCCACACTATTTGATACAACACAGAAATGAACCATTTGTTAAAACACAAGACACACCAAATATCAATCCCTTTCTCAAAATAAATCAAACCGTCAGTAGATAAGCCCTCTTGCCACCAAGCTTGCCTACTTCAGTTCCCAGTACAATGGTTGTGATGTGTTCTTACCACTTTTGCAATGAAACCATTTTAATGGATTTTCATTGCCTTAGTGATAAAGTTCAAATGGCTTAGAAGGTGTGCAAAGCCTACTCCAGCCCCTTACCCTGCTATTCTTCAGACCCCCAATTTTACCACAAATACAAAACAACTTAATTTTCTGTTATAAGCTATCCTTAGTCACATATCTAAGCTTGTGTAAATAAATAATTCAGCCTGCAATAAATAATAAATAATTCAGCCTGGAATATCCTACCCTACTTATTCCAAATAATGACATCATCTTTCATGATGTAGCATAAGTATCAAAACTTTTGGGAAGAGTGAATTTTATGGTATGTGAATTATTATATCTTAAAAATATTATTAAAAATAAAACTTTGAGAACTCTTTTCTGATGAACTCCCATCTCTTACCTAGCTCTGCTACACACAGTCAGGTACCTGCAAGCAGATATCAACACACACACACACACAACCAGGTTAAGGTACCATAATTTGCCCTAATCAAGCACTCTATATACTGACTTATCTTCCATGTTTTTGAATTTACTTATTCATTTTTCATCTAGACTTGGGCTAGATGAAGTGGTATAATATGGTAGCCATTTATGATAGGTGGCTGTTGAGAACTTCAAATATGTGCTCCAAGGTGAGATGTGCTGGAAGTGTAAAAATCCCACACTAGAGTCTTGGTATGAAGAATAATGTAAAATGTCATTAATAATTGTAAATGATTACATGTCAAAATTAAAGTATTTTGGATACACTGGGTTAAATGAAAGTATTAAAATTCATTTTTATCATTTTTCTTTACCTTTTTTAATGTGTCTACTTGAAAATTTAAAGTTAGGTTTGTGGTTCCTATTATTGCATTTGGACAACACTGATCTGGACTGTGAACCCCTTGAAGGAAGGGATAGTGTCTTGTTCATCTCTGCATATGGAATCTGGCCGATGTAGGTGCTCAAGACTACTTCTCTGTCTAAGGTGAGGGAATGAATATGATTAAGACCTAAATGAATAGCCCAGATACTGATAACAATGGGAAGACAAAGGAGAGGAAATGAACGCTGTTCTCATGCAAGGCCAAAAGTGTCTGTGCAAAGGAGGGGAGACTTGAGCTTTGAAGCCGGGAGGGGTTTGGATAATAAAGAAGAGATTGTTGTGTGACTCTCCCAAGTACTTCTTCTCCCTGAACTTAGGTTTCCCACATGAAAATAAAAGGGCAGGGCAAAATGACAATGCTCTGATGTCACTCCATTAAGAATCTACGATAAGATGCTACCCAACAGCTAATAGTGACCACTCCATTTGGGATATTTATTTTACCCTTGATTTCACGTTTCTGATGAGCTTCCAAGTTGTGTAGAGGGTCCAGGCATGCCTGGAGTTGCTAGAAAAAGTTTTTTATATGCATGTGTCGATTCAGCTGATGAGTTGGATAAATCAATCTAATCCTGCTTCTACTTAAAACATCATGCCCAAAGACTCGATTCATGAGAGCCTCAGTAGGCTGTTCTTTTTGTCTTTGATTGGGCTATAAGTGGACATGTGACCCATGGCAGCCACTGGCGGATGACCCAAAGGTGATGTTTTCTTTCTTTCTTTTTTTTAAGATTTATTTACTTATTCTAGAGAGAGAGAGAAAGAGCATGTGGTGAGGAAGGGCAGAAGGAGAGGGAGAGAGAGTCTCAAGCAGACTCTGTGCTAAGCACGAAGCCTGATGAGGGGCTTGATCTCATGACCCTGAGATCATGACCTGACCCGAAACCAAGAGTCGGATGCTTCACTGACTGAGCCATCCAGGCGCCCCCAAAGGTGAGGTTTTCTAATTAATCCATTCAGACAGACCACCCCTAAGATTTGGATCTGAAGATATGAAAGAAGATATGATAGTTATTTGCAAGAGAAATCTCTCCCAAACATAAATATAGATATATAGATATATAATATGTATTATAAAAAAATGCTAATAACAACAGCATTTCCTGAAATTTCACACTGTATTAGGCATCATGTGTTATTTACATTATCTCATTCAAACTCCACAAGAATAAAGTTTGGGCTGTTATTTCACATTTATAGACAATGAAAGTGGAAGTAACTTGGCCAAGTAGTAGAGGAAGAATAAGAACCCACATCTGTTTTGCTTGTTTTTTCCACTATATGATGCTGTCTTTCATGTCCCAGATATAAATCTGGTCCATGCTGTCCTACTGCTGATTTCATAAATCAATCCGTCGGGTGGAAACGACCTACACACACAAAATCTCCAACTCATTCAAGAAAATGGAAGCTTGGAACCCTGAGTTTCTATTGAGTATCATCCTCAGTGCCGATTTAGCACTTAGAGTACCAGGGTCCCTACTTTTTCCCCTGGGACCCTGCATACTGCCAGGTCATTCACGTCCTCTCATGAAGCCAGGTCATTAAGGATCACCTTAGGTCTGACCCTTGTGTCAGGGAAAAGGAGCCTCTCCGCTCAGCCCTTCAGATTGCAAAGCTGGCCTGTCCTTCCTAGATTCTGAGAATTTATGCTCAACCTTTATTTTTCATTTTGATGGCCTTGCACAGGCTGACAGTTATGAACTGACACATAAAAGAAAATGAAAATCTGGTTCTGAACCACATGTCTGAGTCTATAAATGGGACCCTTTCCTAGATGTGTGGAAAATATAACTGCTATTTTTTCCTTCCCTCTTGGACTGTGAGTACAAGGGTCCTTCTTTCAGAATGGGCAGGGATGTCTATAAGGAGTTTTTTTTTTTCCCCAACTCCACTTTTTTTCCAGATTATAATTTATATCTGAAAACATTTTCTATGGTTTAGAGATATTTTTAGAAGTATGAGGGGGGCCTCAGGCAAAATATTAAATACTCTGAATTTTTTGGAAACTTTCAACTTCTCAATTTCTATCCTTAGCTTCTAATCTGGACTTTGACCCTTTCACTATCCCAGAAAGCCATCCTTATCCCCTGTTTAATTCTGTCAGGAAACACCTGAAGGAGGAGATGGCAGCTCTGATATTCGTCATCAGTAAGTGGGGTCCTTCTGGAGATACAATTTCTATTCTGACTGAAGCTTTTTGTGCCTTAAATCACAGAAGCAGCAATTTCTAGGTTGAGGGAAACAGACCCATGGATACTTGGGGAGAGGGGGAGGGGTGGCACTACAGATTTATTTTATAGGCAGCCTCCGACCTCATCTATAGACACAGAAAGGCAAAGGAGACCCTTATTGTACCATCTTTATGGGAAGGTGGGATTTTAGCATTGAAGAGATCCTAGACCAGTGCTCCAGTTAATGTGCAGTGTCCTTTATGCAACACCCCTGACAAAGGAGCATCAACCCTCTATTTGAATACCTCTGGTGGTAGGGTGCTTACTACTTTAAAAAGCTGGCTGTTACTCTCTTGTGTTTCTTATCATGAAGCACATTCTTAGAGCCCATGGAGTGCTGGGAGGCTCTCAAATCATCAGGAGAAAAAGCAGTGCTCTGTATTTGCCCTCCAGACAGATTACTTTCCAGGTGGGGTCACCATGTCTGGTGCAAAACTGAATAGTGAAAGAACAGTATGTGGCTCACAAGCATTTTTACTCACTCCTGGTAGGACCAGAAAGGATTTTGGAGATCTGGGGTCAAAGACTATTATAGATGAAACAGCAAAGTGTAATGGCTGAGGATATGGCCTTAGGATCCAGAGCATCTGGGTCCAAAGCCTGGCCCTACTACTTGCAGTCTGCATGAAGTTGGCCTTAGTTTCAGCATCTATAAAATGAAACTAATCATAGTATTTGTTTCATAGAGGTGTTGAGAGGATTAAATCATTTAATACATGGCAACACTGCCTAGTGCATAGTAAGCACTCAGTAAACTTTTCCTATTACTATTACTGTTGTTGTTGTTGTTGTTGTTATTATTATTATTATTATTATTATTATTATTAACTACTCTGGTTCAACCACATGCTGAGGATTCCTAAATTTCTAAGTGCAAAATCGCCTCCTATTGGGATGCAGCACTTGGGGGTCAAACTCGTGCATTTGCAAATATCTCACTGTGTACTAAGTTGTTAACCTTCATAGTGCCCTTTGCCCCTCTCCAAAATCCTGTTGTCTGGGCACATCTTATTATTCCTCAGATTACAGATGGAAAACCTGAAGCTCAGAGAGGTCAGATGCTTTTCCCAAGGGCTCCGCTTAAATGTCACATCTTCAGAGATAGCTGTTTTCATTCACCCAATGTAAAGTAGCCACACACTCCCCCTTCATATTTACACTAAGATTATCATCTGCATATGATTTACTATCATCTGGTATTTTCGTTATATTTCTATTGACGATTTTGTTTATTTTCCCTCACGTCCCAGCTAGAAAATGAGTTCTCTATGTACAGCAGCCCTTTCTGTCTTCCTAAAAGAATCAATCCCCAGTACCTAGTTCATTGTAGGCCTCTGGTAAACATGTGTTTTTTGTTTTAAATATTTTATTTATTTATTTCAGAGAGAGAGAGAATGAGTGGGGGTAAGGACAGAGGGAGAAGCAGATTCCCCACGGAGCATGGAGCCCCATGTGGGACTTGATCCCAGGACCCTGGGATCACTGGGATCATGACCTGAGCCAAAGGCAGACACTTAACCGACTGAGCCACCCAGGCGCCCTGGTAAACATCTGTTGAAGGACTACATGAAGGACACCAGGAGGCCTAACAGAATGAAACAGTATTTCTGTGAGAGCCATTGAAGGAGCTCGCTTTGCATTCTAGTGCTGTCCCCAATTTCCTGACCCTGGGTAATTGACTTCCTGGATCTAGTTAGTGCAATAGGAATAACATCTCTACTTCCTTATAGCTGTGGTGAGGAAAAATAAAATGAAGTTTATAAATCACTTAGCATAGTGCCAGCACATCACGAGCACTCAGGAAATGGCAGCTCTTACTCATCTGAGGAGACAGGATTTGTGGGATTTGGGTCAGTATCCTTCCTGCCATGGGCTTTGCATGTGTAGGATGAATAACAGCTTTGATGGGCACAGCGAAGTTCAGTAAACCAAAAACCATCATCTTTCTGTTTCCTTTGGCTACTTCAAATTCAACAGTTATCTTTTAATGGAGAACTGAATCAAATGTTCTCATTATTTTCCTTCCAGACCAGTGCTCCCTCTCAAACCAAGTGTCTCAATTCTACCTCATATGTGACCATTTTATTTCTTCCCCCTGGTGCAAGGAACATCTGAAAAGGAACCCTAGCACAGGACACTTAATGGGATTGCAGGGAGGGCTTAGAGGTTGCCTAATGTGATGCTTTCCTATGTCGAGGAAACTAAGGCCAAGAGAGGGGAAAGGGTTTACCTCACACGATGCAGTGGACACGCCAGGACTTGAACCCAGGTCTATGTGATATGCTTTCTGCCACATTTTGCCGCTGACACTTCTAGAGGAAAAACGGAGCCCAGTTATGTCTCCAGCTCATCAACCTTCCATTCTCCGTGACCACTTCCAAATGAAGAACAATGGCAGTTACAGGAATAAATTGTTACCTTCCCAATTGCCAACCGGGGACTCCTGATTCTAACACGTTTATATAAAAGATTAGGCTACTCTCTGCTCTAATTGGTCATTTTTCCATGGAGAGAGTTGCATGAGCTCAGCCTGAAGCAGGCAGTCTCACCGATATATGTTTTAATCTACTGGGGCCAATAGGAAAGAAAACTATTCCTTACTTTTTGTTGGAACTTACTTTTGTTTTGACCTCCCTGTGGTCATCTGAGCCATGGCTCTTTGAGAGAGGACTTCACTTACTAAACAACCCTCTCAGTGGCATCAGTAACTTTTTAGATTCTTTTTAAGAGGACTTCATATGACACTCAATTCTTGATTCCCCAATAAAACAACACAGCTGTTCCCTTGCTACTCGTCTTTCAGCAGGAGCTGCAAAATCATATTTAATCAACTCTGCTTTAAAAGCCATCCACTTTCCTTTAGGGCTCTGGTGGGCTTCCCCGGGCCAGGATGGCCCCTGCTCACATGTCAGCAGCATCAGCCCACCAGGGGGAAGGAGCTGCCATTATTTGAGCACTTACTCATGCCCTGGGCCCTCTACCAGGTACTTCATATTTAAGATTTCATTTAATTCACCTTGCCCTCCCGTGAGGTAGGAATTATTCTCAGATTTAAAGACAAGGGAACTGAGGCTTAAGAATGTAAAGTCATTTGTCCAAAGTCATAGTAACAAGAGAGAGAACTGGGATTCAGCCAAGTACTCTCCAATTCCAAAATTGGAGCATTTTTGATTTTTCAGTCTGGCTTTCCACATAAGGAAGTACCAAAGAATTGGCTCACAGTGTGAGCCAATTTGATCAGCCTATCAAAGCTTGTCAACAGAGAGTCCCTGCCCAATGCTATAGGTCCTAAATTCCCTTAGGCTCACAGCTTTGTTGGACTACAATGAATTTTCTGTTAGAATGGGAATACCTTTTGGGTCATCTTTTATTCAATAATCCTTGATGGTAACCATATACAGTTCACTCTCCAAAGTGAGGTGGAGGGATACAGAGATGAAATGGATATGAATATTGCCCTCAAGAAGCTCAAAGTCTAGGAATAGATATGTATAATAAAAACGTAAGTCATTCTGATGAGACATAGAAAGTGTAGGTATTATGAGGATTACAAGTATTACAAGTACGAAGTATTACAAGGCATCATATTAGGCTTTATGGATGAGTGTAATAGTCAAGATAATTACACTAGCCACTGTGACATATAGCCCCCCCAAATTAATAGCTTAACATCATAAGAATGTCTTCCTTACTTTCTGTTGGAATTAGGCAATGTTTTCTTCTACATGGTGACTCAGGATACAGGCCTCTTGCATCACATGGCTCACTTTGAGAGTCCTATGTTTCTAGCCACGTGAGCAGGGAAGACAGAGCAAATGGAAGATAAGAGTGAAAGGTTGAGGGCCCAGGCCTGGAAGAGGCTTACTTCATTTCACTCACATCCCAGTGGGCAGACTCAATAACATGGCCTCAAAATAAGTGCACCGGAGGGATGGGGAATGTGTTCTTCCTGTATACTCAGGACAGAAGGTTTGTTGAGCACATAGCATTGTTTCCGTCAGGGACAGTGACATAAATATTGCAGAATTGTTAATTGAACAAGTTGAGGGACAAGCAGGATGTAGATAGTGTAGGGGATGTTCAAGGAACACTCTGATTCAAAAAACATCTGGTTTGGAAAGATAGTTGATAACAGATGTGGAAAGGCCTTGAATGACAAGCATTTCCCAAAACATATCTTCCTCACTGTTAGTGAGTATGATGTTAAGAGTGGTTTGAGTGAGCAAACGGATTTTGGAAAAGCTGGCTTATCAAATTGTTATTGTTTTAATTCCTGTAGGAGTTCTTGAGATTTTTGGAGATAGGTATGGTATGTCAATTATAATAAACCTTTTGGATCGCAAAATCTCTTTTTTCACAGAGTATCTTATGAGATTATTGTTTTGTGAAATGTGTTTTGTATAAGGAATCTTAGGCAATGAAGAACCATTAAGCAGGAGATAACAATGATTAGAATTGTTTTTAAACATATAAACCAGAGACGCATTTCAATTTGATCTGTTGGTAACGGTTGGCAACAGCGTTGCTGGGAGAGGAATCAGGAAGCCTTGTCTGAACCTACCTGGGAAAGCGTGGTGATTGATTAGTAATGTATGCTGTGTATTTAAAAATGTAAACATGTGATGGCTGATTTTACACATCAACCTAGCTAGGCTGCGGTGCCCAGCTGCTTGGTCAGACCATAGTCTAGATGTTGGTCAAAGGTATTTTCTATTTATGATGGACATTTACAATCTGTGTCTTTATTCATTTATTTTACAATCAGTGTTTTTAAAAACAGATTACCCTTGATAATGTGTCTCACCCAATCAGTTGAAGGCCTTAAGGCTTTGAGGTTTCCCAGAGAAGAAGGAATTCTGGTTCAAGAAGGTAACATATAAATCCTGAGTTTCCAGCCTGCTGGCCTGCCCTACAAATTTCAGGCCCAGTAGCCCCCTCAATCATGAAAGTCAATGCCATATATATATATAATCCACACATAATCTTCTTTTCTTGCCTTAGGTGAAGGTACAAGTTGGGTAAGAAGAGAGCTTGGGTATCTGTAAGGGGTGTCTACACCAAAACAGGGAAGGAATTCAGTAAGAGGAAGATATGAGTTCTGCTTTGGAATTCTGTGCTTTAGATGTCAGCAGGGCAACCAACCCTTAGAAGCACATTCGTTCACACATAAAGAGAAGCCAGCATTATTTCCAGTGCGTAAAAATATTTTGGTGATAAGGGTATGACTCGTGTAGACTCTCTGACAGATGCACCTAAATGTCCGTAAGAGTTTCCGGAGGCTGAAATCTGGGAGGAATGTCTCTATGACATGGGGACAAAAAGAGCTACTCTGTTCTGACAGGTGGCAGCACCACTGGCACTGACTGTCCAAGACACACCTGAGTGGGGTGTGAGTTAAAAGAGCGAGAAGGAGACTGGACATAGAGAAAGGAGGAGAGGAGTGTCACTGGGGGAAAGCTGAATGGAGCCGAGTCACTGGTCATGACTGGGACCTCCAGGGTGATGGGTGATGGTCTCACCACCAGGAGAATGAGTGATTGATTAATGCATGTGTGCATGGTGAGCCCCTTCTCATGTGGTTATGAGAACCACAGGAAGCTCTTTACTGTCACAGCTCAACAACTGCATATTGATTTCTCACAAGGCTGAAGGCACTCACTAGACACTAGGGTTGTACAGGGGAAAGAAAGGAGTCCAGCCTTGTTTTGAATCAGTGTTCCGATAGCACCCTGAACTTAACTTTTCACCACTCATGGGTGTAATGAGGTAGCTTTGTTCTTACATTCATTCAAAAAGGATTTATTGAGTTCAACAATGAGCCATGCCCTGTTCTTGGCATGAGAAATAAATTAGTGAACAAAAACAGCAAAACTCCTTGCCCTCATGGAGCTAACATTTTAGTGTGGGTGACAGGAAATTCCATGATAAATAAATACACTATTTGACAAGATGAGTCATGATACGTCAAGGGGAAAAAAAAAGCAGCTGTGTCAATCAAGAGAAGCCAGGTTATGATGCAGCAACAAACAACTCTGAGATCTCAAAGTCTTCTTCCACAGGTCCAATATCCATCATGGGTCAAGGGGGGCCTCTGCTTCCACATCCTCACTGTCTTCCTCACTCTAGGACCCAGGTTGATGGAGCAACCAATATCTGTAATATTGCTGGTAGCTTGGCATAAGGGGGAAAAAAAAAGAGATCCCTGCTGGGTCTCACATTGGCAGGGCAATACCCAGCCTGGGAGTGACACACATCACTTCCAATATAACTCACTGGACTGAACTGATTACTTGGATTGACCCAATATATGGAATCAGAAAGCACAGTCCTATCATGTGTCTTGATTAAAGGGAAATCCATACATTTGGCAAATAACAAAAGAGCCACTGGGTCACAGTAAAAACTTTGGCTTTTCTCATGAATAAAATGAGAAGCCATTGGAGATCATGAACAGAAAAATGAGTGTAAGATGAAACAGGCCTTTGTTTGTATCTTGACTCTGTGACTTACAAGGTGTGTTTTGGGATACTGTGAACTGGGATAAGACAACCTACCTTACTGTGCTGGAATGCAGATTAAATGAGGTATATATATATATATTTATATATAATGTCCAGCATAGAATAAATTTCTGTAAAAAGATGGTGATATGTTGAATTTACTATATATCAATTTGTTTCTTTGAATAAAGATTAATTTCTTCAAAAGCAAAAACCATGTCTTACTCATCAATGAATTCCCAAGGCCAACACAAGGTTTGACCCACTTTATCCTCTTACCATATGCAGTTAATTCTTCAAAGGATGGCTGAATGTAGGGGTAAGAAGCAGAGGGTGTCTGTGTATATGTTATTTCTCCTAATAATTCACCATTTTCTCAAAAAAAGGGGGCTGTTGCCTTGAATATGAAAGGTCAGGCTAGCAATGCATAAGCCACGGTTAATGATTAAGCTGCAGCATTCCAGCGGCAGAATCTGGCAGAGGCATGTTCTCTGTGGCCTCACAGCTTGGGGGACTGTTTGGAACAGGGTTAGCTGTCACCTTCTATTTCTGAAATAAGATATGTCCTGCCCAGAGCTGACACATCTGTCAGCCCCACAGACTCTTCATTCAAAGAGAAAGGTAGGATAGCAGCAGTACCAATGCCTAGAGATAGAATTACAAGAAACCTGAAAAATCTTGCTCCAAGTGTGTGTCACCACTATGAATAGAGGCTCCAGGATCCAGGGTCAAGCTAATGTACAATGGAGAAATCAGGAATGGTTTTTTTTTTTTTTTTGATAATTTTTTTAAAGATTTTATTTATTTATCTGGCAGAGAGCAGGAGGGAGTGTAAGAGAAAACACAAGCAGGGGGAGCAGCAGAGGGAGAGGGAGAAGTAGGTACCCCACTGAGCAGGGAGCCTGATGCGGAGCTCCATCCCAGGACCCTGGGATCATGATCTGAGCCGAAGGCCGACACTTAACCGACTGAGCTGCCCAGGTGCCCCAGGAATTGTTCTCTTATACTCCACTATATGTGTCATCTCTCACTGTGTCTTTTCCACAGCCCTCCCATCTCAATCTGGCAGTAATGCTAACTTTGATCCATTCAATAGGCTCTTTTCCTTACCCTCATCCTTGTTTTTTCTCCAGAGATACTCATCTTTCATATTATTGAACACATTCAGCTAGTAGCTATGCATTTAGAGAGATAAGCATATCATCAGGTAAGCTATGAGGATCATACTGCTTGGTTTGCTTAGGAGAGTCATGGCTTTTGCCTAATGCCCAGGGATAATTATTAACAGTGTCCTCCTCTGTTCTCAGATTTTTCTCAGTTAGGGAGATATGTAGGATCATTAATTATAGCAGAATTTTATCCTTTTTTAAAGGGTCACAAAAAGACCGAATATTATCTAGCCTTTCCAACAGAGTGACCCTAGAGTTAGCTTAAATGTTCATATGATATTAGAGTTGTGAGTGGATTGGTGGTCAACTAGAATAAGCCCCGGGGCCACAGGACAGGAGGGGATTGTCACATCATGTCCAGTGAGGTAGCAGTCTGCTCTGCTGCCAATCGCAACTGCAGCTTGATCTCCCCATCAAGTTTAGGTGTTACATTCTTCCTCTTCTGGGAGAGGCAAAGTAGTGGGGATAAAACACCAAGCCTCAGGCCTCTGATGACCCTCAGTACCAACCTTGATTTTGTCAACTAATTTATGACAACTTACCTCTGAATTTCAAGTTCTTAACAGGAATAATAATATATGACTTAGTCAGATTGTTGTAAAATTTAATCACATAATGGGTGAAACTGTTCAACATAGCTTATTGATAATAATTTAGGGCATCTATTAATATTATTGATAACATAAAAATTTACTTTTCAAATCACTGCAAATACAAGCACCTGAAGTCTACTAGAGAGCATGCACTGGTGGATTTGAACTGTTGAGGCAATCATAAGCAAACCCTTCATCTTGGGTCTGAAATATATATACAGCATAAATTGGTCTCAGAATATTTTATTTTGATTGGGACAGGAGGGGATCTTAGATATGGGAAAGAAAGAAAAAAAAAAGAAATCTGAACACAGCCCACGCATCAGAATGAGTGATAAGATATTCCCTCAGCCTGAGATCTGCATTTACATAATAAATAAATGGATGTGCTATTGTCCCATTGCAAAATAGGCAAGATACGAAAATGACGCCAGCTGTCTTAGAGAAGTTAGAGCCGTTATTATTCTTATTAGTGTTTAGTTGGGGTTTATTGTGCGCGTAAGAACAGATCACTGAGAGCAGCTGCAGAAGTACAACAGCCGCCACTGCGAGTGAAAAGCAATTCCACCAAATCCAACTGCTCACAAGAACAAGTCAAGGTGAAACAAACTGAGTGAAATCTGCCACTATTTTCATAATAGTTGCGTATGCTGAGCCAAGTGCCTGATGCAGGTACGGTGGGCCCTGCTCCACATGTCCTGCACAGTGCTGAAGCACTGTGGTAGCCCCCTCGCCCACGAGCTGGGTTAGGTTCTGATACTCAAATGGATGCACTTTACTCATGAGCACTTCAGCCCAAAGCACAGCATTTCAAGCCTTGGTCCTGCCTCTTTGTGATTTTTTTCCCCCAATAAGTTACAGCCCAGCTTGATATTCTGGGGTGAGAGTACACCATGGAGTCTGCCCCTAAGTGCTAAGGCATTACCTAAAATTTGGGCTTAACCTGTTTGTGGGAGTCATGTTTTTTTAAATATTTATTTTATTTATTTGAGAGAGAGAGAGAGCCAGGGAGAGAGTGAGAGAGCCCAAGCGGGAGTGGGAGGGGCAGAGAGAGAGAGAGACAATCTCAAGCAGACTTCCTGCTGAGTGTGGAGCCTGACACAGAGCTCAATCTCATGACGCAGGAGATCACGATCTGGGCTGAAATCAAGAGCCAGATGCTTAACCAACTGAGCCACCCAAGCGCCCAACTGGGAAGTCATATTTGTTTAGGGAGTTGGAATTTGTCCTAGAGAAATGCAAGGAACCACTGGAGAGAGACTTCAAATTATGGTTTTGAGACCATCTGGATTAAATCACTTGGAAATCATCTTTAGAATGCTGATTTCTGGGTCTCCTCATTATCTAATGGAACCTACGCCATTTGACTATTTGGGAATGGGATCTGAAGACTTGTAAGCTCATGTGGTATTGCTATCCTCACGAATGTTTAGAAACCACTAGGTTAGTGGCTCTATGAACAATTCAGTGTAATGAAGGGAAATAACCTTCATCAAGACCCAATAATGGTAGGTGGCACTATCTTCATTTGACGCTTGAGACAACTGAGGGTCAGAGGAAGTATAGTCAGCACAAGACCCAAAGGATTTGGTTACAAAAGAGGGAAATCATTGTTTGCCACCTCTCAAGTGAAGTGGCAGTGAGATGCTTTCCCAGATTCCCATCTTCTTGAACCAGTGGACTTGGGGAGGAGAGATGATTTAGGATGGAAAAACTTATTTTGATTACTTGGAGAAAATTTCTATTAAAAATCTGAAAAAAAAAAAAAAGATAACCAAGCACAAAATAATCCCTACCACCTTGAATAAGTCCCATTGCCCCTGCCACCTCTGATTATATCTAGAAGTCAGAGGCATTTTCCAGGGGCAAAAGTAACTATTGCCTTGAGTCTGTGTTTTAATTCATGTTCAAGGAATTGGAAAACACTTCAATTTTCGGGAAATAGAAACTCACAGGTTACTGAGCAGATGGCAATTTCCCCTTTGTCTCCTGCCTAAAAACACACATTGGGTGCGTCACAAGCAAAGCCCAGCCTGGTCATAGCTCTATTACTCAGTCCTGAAGCATTTGCTTCTGTATTTATCATGCAGTTGAGAATATAAAAATAGATCTTAGACATTTGTAGTCAGGCAGTTTCAGGAGACTGCAGGGGCAGCATATCAGCATAGAATCTGAAGAAAGATCATTCATTTTTGGAGTAGGTTTGATTTATAGAAATGGACCCTTGGGTCCTTTGCTTTGGAGGACCGTTCTCATCTCATCAGTTTGTTTCTTGCCACTGCCCAGAAAGCAATCATTCATTCACTCCTTTCTTATTCAACCCCAGAGAGCATTGCCTGCTGATTTAGAGCAAAGATTTTCAAACTTTAATGTGCATACAAATCTTGTTAAAATGCAGATCATGATCCAACAAGCCTGAGATTCTGCATTCCTAACCAGTCCTAGATGACATCATGCCCACTAGTTGGTGGACCACACGGAGTGACCAAGTCTTAGAGCACAGCCCAAGTTCGCATCCAAGCTTTACCACTCACTAGTTATGAGACCATGGAAACGTTCCTCATTTTAAACATTTGTATATAATGTTCACAGAAAATGAGAGTGCCTAACACAGGACTGTTTTAAGGACCCAATAGTGGTAGGTGCAAAGTGCTCAAATCATTTCTTGTAACAACATGCTATATCAACAGATGTTTGTTATCCTTATAACCAGGCATTTATTGCATGCCTATCAGACGCCAGGGCTTTAGGAAAAGAAACAGAAGATATGATTTTTATTCTCTTACATCTAATAGCTTCGAAGTGGTCAGTAAAATGGATAGGCGACATATGGATACATAAATCTTCCATAAGTTCTCAGGTGGGCTAGTGCATGCTGTGATGGCAGGAATACTGGTTATGGGGTCAGGAAGCCTGGGGACTCCTTTTACTTTGTCATAAAGGATTTTGTGCAAGCCCCCTTCTTTCTCTGGAATGCTGTTTTCCCATTTGTAACAGAAAAATTATACCAGACCATATAGTCCTATATTCTAAGTCATGACTTGTAAGTTTTTTGATCTTGGTTGATTTGTTAAACTCCTAGGTCTTATCTTCCTCATTTATAAAGTTAATAATATGACAGTCTAGACGATTATATATTAGTATAAATTGTTTAGATCATTATTTTGCTTCTTTGAACACTCAGTAAGACTCCTCTTCTTCATCCTCCTCCTCCTCCTCCTCATCATCCTTTACTGGCTCTCTTTTCTTACTCTTTCTTACTAGCTCTGTGACCTTAGCCAATTCATATTTGCCACTACTCAGGGCTTTCTGAAACTGCTTAACTATATATGGTACTTATTTTCAAATTTTATTTAGAGTGGTTCACAAAGCCAATCAAGTCTTTAAACTAGAGGTCACCAGATTTTTTTTTTTCCTGAAAAGGGCCAGACAGTAAATATTTTAGCCTTTGCCATAGACAATATGTAAACAGACGGTTGTGGCTGTGATCCAATTAAACATTATTTACAAAAAAAGGAGGTAGGCTGGATTTGGTGTAGAGGCCACAGTTTGCTCACCCCTGCTTTAAATTAAAGAAATTGTAAATGTTCTGTGATTTAAGAGAAAGTAAGTTTCTTCCAACACAAACCTTTGGTCCATAAAATGCATGACATTGTAGGAAAAGTGCATGGCTCTGAGCTCTTCCCCATCCATCTGCAGCCCTGCCCTTACTCTAAGAACCCCACAGCCTTAGAACCACAAAGTCTTACTTTAGAGGAGGGATTCTGAGGTCAAATCTCTTCTTTTTACAGCTAGGGTAAACTGAGGTCCAAAGAGGAGAACTGATTTACTCAGTCAACTGCTCCAGGGACAGAGCTAGCACCAGAAAATTAGTCTCCTGACCTGAAATTGGGTACCATATATTTTTTCTCTTTAGTCTGAAAAGAAAAATAATTTCCTTAAGAGAGAGGGGAAAAACAACAACAATAACAACAACAAACCCTTCATTTCCACTGGGGTTTTAATACAGAAATGGATTTTTTCAGTCTGTTAATGGATGTGCCATAGTCACACATAAAAACACTATTATGTCTGCCTAATGGAAATCCCAGTTCCCTGTCCTTGTCACTTGGAGCTCATATTAAAGGTCTCCTTTCATTTCTAGCAAAACAGAAAAACACCCTCCTCTTACATCTACTCAGATTCCAGAATCATTTCTCTGGCAGTAAATCAGCAGTGAATGAGATGGCTAGTCACATCCATCCAAATCCTATCCTAAAAGAAGAAATGGGAACAGAAAGCCCTGGAAAAGCTCTGCTAGAACCTGAATGGAAATATTTCCTCTCTTTTAAATGTGCCATTTATGATTTCTTTATCCTGGCCTTGCTGAGCTGTGCTGGGGTAAAATAAATTAAAAAAAAAATACTAACAAAGTACGATTTATTGAGCATGTAGTATTTACCGGGCATTGCACTAAATGCCTTAATCATATGTGGGAGCATTATGAATCTCATTTTAAAGAAAAAGAAACTAAGGCACAAAAAAAAGATAGGAAGAGGATTATGCTCAGATTCTCCCTCTAGATAACAAACAGGTACAAAATTCTGACATAGAAATTAATGATGTGGACATGTATGATTCCATTTATATGAAATGTCCAGAAAAGTCCATTTGTAGGGATGGAAAGCAGATTAGTGACTGCCTGAGGCTGGGGGTAGGGATGAGGAGTGACCAAAGTGGCCATGAGAGTCACTCTTGGGCTGATGGGAATGTCCTAACATTGTATTGTGTGATGGCTACACAACTTTGTAAATTTACCTGTAATCATAGACTGCATTACACTTGAAATTAGTGAATTTTATGGTAAGTAAATTGAATGTCAATAAAGCTGTTAAAAAGGTAATCACGTAGAACAGAAATCAAAAGGCTCCTCTTAACCTGCAGGGCCACTCCTCTCATGTGGGTATCTTCATTTCTCTCTCTCTCTTTTTTTTTTTTTTAAAGATTTTTTATTCATTCATGAGAGACAGAGAGAGAGAGAAGCAGAGGGAGAAGCAGGCTCCCGCTGAGCAGGCAGCCCGATGCGGGGCTTGATCCCACAACCCTGGGAGAATGACCTGAGCTGAAGGCAGACACTTAACTGACTGAGCCACCCAGGCTCCCCTCTTCATTTCTCTTTAAAGCCACGGGAAGGTCCCTTCTCACCCAGGATTTTTAGCTCCCATTTCTTCTTTGATGACAGGACATGGAGGGATGAATGCCGACTTCTACAATGCTAATTTATTGCTCAAATGATAATCCTGGAATTTGAGTGGGTGCAGGTAGAGGAAGAGGGTGCTTCTTTATTTTAACAGAAATGAAAGGAGACTTATTATGCATGGACTATGACAAGAATAGGGGATTGTTTTTCCCATTAAATGGATACAAGCATATTTTAATAGATGTTAGAAATGGTTATTGCAATAAGCTCATTTAAGTATTCATTCAACATATATTCATCAAATCCCTATTATGTGCCAGGCACCTTTCTTAATTCTGGGAATAAAACAATGAATACCATAGCCAGTATCCCTGTCCACCTTGATCTCGGGTCCACCAGGCAACTTTACTGTCCTCTTTCCATCTTTGTGAAATTCCTACCTATTCTCTGGCTCTGACTCTATTTGGAGTTAATCTCTCCCATACAATTTCCCACATCATTTTTAAAAAAATTATTGAATACATTTTACATGTAACACTGTGTAAGTTTTCCCTACACCATTTTATCTACCTCTGACTCCAGTCATATCTAAATTGCACTAGTTATATTTGTCCATTACCAACTACTAGAATCACCTTCTCTGTAAGTCTATAAATTCTTACTAGTAGATGCCATGAATAATTCATCTCTCTGTCCCTCACAGAACCCATTATAATGTCCTGCACACACTAGACACTCAGTAAACCTCTCTTAAATGCATCTGTTAATTTATTCATTAGCTGATTGTAATGTATAACTCTCTAGGTGACAGGTACTCTTCTGGGTATTAGGAGATTTAGTAGTGAACAAGACTGACAAGGTCCCTGCCTTTTAAGAATTTACATTTTCTTAGAGGAGACCACCAATGGACAAGAGAACAGACAAAATGAGTTCAGATAATGAATATTACAAAGAAAATAAACAGAGGGTGAATCATTGGAATGGGCATTAGGGGGCCACTTCCATAAAGGTAGTCAGAGAAGGCCTCTTTGAGGACTTGGCACTTGATATGAAACATGAGAAGTGGAAAAGAGCCAGTCTTATGAACAGGTAGGTACAAGAATGTTCTAGATAGAGGAAACATCAAGTTAAAAGACCCAGAGGCAAGAAAGAATTTGGTGTGTTGGAGGGAAAACAAAACAAAACAAAAGGGAAACTAGGCCAGTAGCTGGAGCCTAGTAAGGAAGGAGATCAGAGGAATAGGGAGGTAGTCAGAGTCAGATCACTAAGGGCCTTACAGGCTACGATGAGGTGTTCAAATTTCATTCTAAGTGTGACAGATGAAGGATTTTAAAAAGCAAAGTGACATAGATCTGCTTTATATTTTAATGAGATAATTTTGAATTATTTGTGGAGAATATGTGGGGGGCAAGCACTCAAGCAGTGAGACCATGAATAAATACTTGTAGTATAAAGTTTCTTGGGTGATAGACTGAGGGCCTGTGTCTAGAGTATAAAGCGATCTCAGTGTGATTAGACATGTACATCAGAGTTTAATGTTTTCAAGCCCCACTTAGTGGGCTTTCTGGCATCAAATCTTCCTCATTAATTTCATGCATCTCCTTATGCACATCTGAAATTATATATGTGTGTCACAACCAAGAGTCATCAGGGAGGTCACCCAGAGTTCTGAGCATCTCATGATGTTGTGTCATATATTTGGGGACTTCTGTGTCTTCCTCCTTTTCCAGGGAATTAGTTGCACTTCCGATCCACCCCCCTGATCTAACTCTAGCTGCAGCTCTCATTACTGCCTTTTTTTGGGGGTCAAACTCTGCTGGCTTTGGCATTCCACATATTTCCTCTCATTAAGAGGAATCCATTTAAACTTGAGGAGCCTCATTAGAACAAGTATTTTATGTGGGCAGCATCCCATTCCATGCATCCCAGGATGAGGGAAAGAAAGAGAACATTGGGCTGGGAATCAAGAGACCTGGTTCTATTTTACACTTGGCTATAACTCATTATGTGACCACACCCTTCTCCGAGCCCCAATTTCCCTATTTGTAAAATAAGAGGATTGAACTTGATGAGCTGTAAGGTAGATGTTTCTTTGCTATTCTTTAGAATGTGCTTCTCTTGTTTTCTAACTGGTCTTGTTCATTAATGTGCTTTTCTCTCTGCAGTCTTTAGGGCTGTCAGGGGTTGTGGCATATTGCATTACCTTTAGCACCTACAACTTACTGAAACAAAGCTCAAATTTTGTTCCATCCAACTATCCAGCCAGTGAGCCATACACTCATTAGTTCATTTCAGAAATAGCCTTACAATGTCTATTGATCATCAAACACTGTTGAGTGGTGGGGATGCGATATAGTATAGGATATAGTCTCTATACTCAAGGGCTTCAAAGTTTGGGGAGACAAGGAGCAGACACATACACAAGCACAGTATAGTGCAATGAGTACTATGGTGGAGAGAAGCTCAGGGTATGGAGGAGGTACACAAAAGAGGCATTAAAGCCAAGCTCAGAGCAACCAAGGGAAAGAATCCTGGATGAGTTGACTCCCAGGCCTGATCTTGAAAGCATAGGACAAATGAGCTAAGCGAATGGACAGGGAGAGGTACTCCAAGAAGAGAATGCACATGACAATTAGCCAGAGGTAAGATAGTATGTAAGGAGTCCAACATGGCTATATGATAGAATGAGAGGGGTGGGTGTTAAGAGCCAAGGCTGGAGATTTAGGCAAAGAACAGATCAGGAAGGGCCTCAAGTATGATGCTAAAGAGTCAGAGTGAACAAAGGATTAAAGGAGGAAAAGAGCCCTCACTACATAATGGATTAAGTACGATGGTGCCATATGAAGTGTCTAGCTCAGTGCCTGTTACCTATGAGGCATGACAGCCTTGTAATAAAACATGCAGTTTCCTTGGGTAACCAGATCTAGGTCTGAAATTTCCACCACTTACCAGACATGTGACCTGGAGAAATTTCTTAATTTCAGCAGGGGCCATCTTTCTCATTTGCATTAGGATTGTTGTAAAGACTAAATAAGATTACATATGTTGAGCTTTTAGGGCAATATTTGCACTTTAAAAAGATTTAGTAAATGTTAACTACTAATGCAAATTAATGCTATTCTTTCCTTCTCCTCCTGCCTCCCTCACTCCTTTGCACCCTCCTTTCCTCCCGCCTTCCCTCCCTCCTTTCCTTCCTTCCTCCCTCCCTCCTTTCCTTCCTTCCTCCCT
This sequence comes from Mirounga leonina, assembly GCF_011800145.1. Lineage (NCBI taxonomy): Eukaryota > Metazoa > Chordata > Mammalia > Carnivora > Phocidae > Mirounga > Mirounga leonina. The sequence goes on along the minus strand of NW_023270433.1, from coordinate 18,327,487 downwards.
CCCTCCTTTCCTTCCTTCCTTTCTTCCTTCCTTCCACAGATTCCCAGATTAACAGATGAGGATGAGACTGAAAAACTCATGCAGGCCAAGCCCTTGCACTTTCCTAATATGTACAGTAATGACACCTTATTTATTTGGCTCAAATGTATTTAAATGTTGGTCCATTCACCCAAGACCAATCACAACAAGATGGTTCAGGTGTGCATTGGTGAGAGTGGAGGGTAGAACTGAACTGGAGGCTGTAGGTCGAACTCAAATCTTCCCTTATGCTGATTCTTTTGTGAAAACAGAGGACCAACCCACCCTCCCACCCCCCACCCCCATTCACGTGGTTGGTGGTTGGTTTACTTGACCACATGGATGAGAAGAGGAGCAGAGTGGTTAAATGCATGGGTTTCCCAGTCAGCCCTGGGTATTCAACCTGGCCTTTATGAGTTGTATGATACAGGCAAGTTATTGAACCTTTTGGAACTTTAGTTTCTTTATGTATAAAATAAAGACTATATGATCTACTCATAGTTACCTGGAGATGGTGTAAGAGAAATGTGTGAGTGAGCTTTCAACACATGGTGTATGTTATTCTCCTTATCAGTGTTATAATTTTAGTAGTATGTATACCAGAGTTATTAGTAGTAAAGTATTATTAGTGTCATTAAATTATGACATAAATTTATTGTTAGTGTTACTAACAATATTGTTTAGTGTTAATATTAATGATTATTCTGTTTTTAGTATTGTCAGGGTTCTTCTTATTTGTATTCATATTATTAAGTAATACAGAAGATAAAAGTAATACCCATGGTCAAAATCTATACATGGTGAAGACTAACAGCTGGGCAAGCTGAGAGCATCTTTTAAAAAGATGGACCAGGACTAGGTTTCATCTTCTCTACAAGGTTGGTCCTCAGCAAACCAGACATGAATTTACTGTTGTATCAGAATTCACTGGGCAGTCTTGTTAGGAGCTGGGGGCTAGAAAGAAGATTGGAGAATGTGCTGGCTGGATGTGTGGGGCTGCTGCAGGTGGGTGGCCCAGTGCTGGTCTGCTCGGAATCATGGCACCTGCCCAAATCAGAAAGCACAAGCATTCACAAAGAAACATTTTCCTGTGAAGAAAAAGCCAGTGGGCTCATAAAGGAGGAATGAAGGGCAGGGCTTGGCTATCTGAGTAAGGAAGGATTTGAAGGGAAACAAACATAGTAACTCGTGAAACATTAGAGGAAATTATCTTTAAGAGAAAGACCAGCTTGGCTTAACTCATCTTTCCATGTGGTTACATTTTATTGGTGTTTGCTGGGTGACAAATCATCCATTTTTAGCTTTTATTTAGCTTTAGTTTTGGTCTTATGAGTTAAGAATGACTAATACCCAAAAGGGTATGACCCTGGAGCAAAGCATGCTGGGAAAGCACATTTCTGGGTGCATGTTCCCTCTGTGCCTAGAGACATGGATTCAAATAAAAATCAAGACTAGTGTCCCACCAGGGACCATTACTTTGGAAAGTACAACAGGGCTTTTGAATGCATCTTTGTTTGCCATTCTTATTCAAGGTTATCCAAAGAGGAATCTGCTTCAAGAGAGGAGAGAGTAGTAAATTTAATTGGAGCTTTCAAACAATGTTCAGCCCAAAGCTAAGATGCTCAAAATCGAATAAGTATTTAAAACCACTGGCCAAAAAACACAATTAGTGTCTTCAATAGGCGTCACTTCTTGAGTCTCACTGGCTTAGAAGAGCAAGTGCAAGGGATGAGAGGTTCTGTTCTTGTTTAATTCCATTAATGGTCAGGCTGTTGGGGAAGAAAGCTAATCATCTCCCATCCTTTTCTGACTATTTTTGTTGCTAGAGTTATGCCCATAAGAGGTCAACCCACTATGGCTGAAGAAGGGAGCATATTTGATATTTAGCTTTGAACTTTGACATGCACAGGCTGTGATGGGCTAGTCAGAGATTAACCCTGGCCAGTTTGTTCCTCTCAATGATCTTGGAAGCGCAGCATATTTATGGTTATTATCCACTTTACAGATGGAGAAATAGATTTCCTGTAGAGTTAGGGACTTGCCTAAGACTATACAGTAAGTTAGTGACAAAGCCACAATATGAACTAGATTCCCCCAAATTCTAGACTCTATGCCATAATTGTTTGCACAGCCAATGATCTTTTTCACATTTTCAAAAATCAGAAAAATGTTTAGTGACCACACTCTGCATCTGGCTTTATGTATCTTGACCAGTTGGCTAAGATGTCCACAATCTCTCCTCTTTCTAAGCCACATAGAACTGCCAGCTGGTGATTTCTCAGTAAGCTCAATAAAAGCAGGTATGTGAGAGTTTACAAATTGAGATATTTCAGCAAATCATTTGCTGCCATTAATTGCATCTTTAGAGTCCAAGGATGTTGGAGAATGAATGGAGCTTAACCCCATCATTTTATTTTATAGAAAGAGAAACTGAAATTTAGAGAAGAGGAAGCGATTGCTTGAGGTCACATACTGCAGACCCCTCAATGTCCTCCAAGAACTGATGTGGCAGCTGATAAAGGAAGTTCATGGAAAAGCGATAAGAAAAAAGAAGTATGAGGGTTCCTTTTTTTTATATATCCCTGCCAACACTTACTATTTCTTGTTCTTTTGATTCTAGCCATTCTTAGAAATATAAGGTCATGTCTCATTGTGGTTTTGATTCTCATTTCCCTGATGATTAATGATGTTGAGCATCTTTTCATGTGTCTGATGGCCATCTGTATGTCTTCTTTGGAAAAAGCTCTGTTCAGGTCCTTTGTCCATTTTTAATTGGATTATTTGGGTTTTTGTTTTTTTTTTTTGGTGTTCAGTTGTATAAGTTCTTTACACATTTTGAATATTAACTCCTTAGTGGATACATTATTTGCAAATATCTTCTCTCATTCAATAGGTTGTCTTGTTGTTTTGTTGATTGTTTCCTTTGCTGTGCAAAAGGTTTTTATTTTGGTGTAGTCCCAATAATTTAATTTTGCTTTTGTTTCCCTTGCCTGAGGAGACATATCTAGACAAATATTTCTATGGCCAATGTCAAAGAACCTATAGCTTATGTTTTCTACACTATTAGTGGGAAAGCAAATTGGTAGAGTCACTATGGAAAACTGTATGGAGTTTCCTCAAAAAATTAAAAATAGAATTACCATATGATCCAGTAATTTCATTGAAAACATTAATTTGAAAAGATATGTGCATCCCTGTGTTTATTGCAGCATTATTTACAATAGCCAAATTATGGAGCAACCCAAGTGTCCATCCATAAAGGGACAGTTAAAGAAGATACGCTACATATCTAAATACACACACACACACATATATATATATTATATATGTATTATATATAATGGAATATTACTCAACCATAAAAAAGAATGTGATCTTGACATCTGCAACCACATGGATGGATCTAGAAAGTATAATGCTAAGTGAAATAAGACACAGAAAAAGACAAATACCATATGATTTCACTCATATGTGGAATTTAAGAAACAAAATGAATAAACAAAGAAAAAAGAGACAAACAAACAAACAAAATCTCTTAAATACAGAGAACAAACCATTGGTTACCAGAGGGGAGGTAGATAGGAGGATGGATGAAATAGGTGAAGGGGATCAAGAGTACCCTTATCATGGGGCTCCTGGGTGGCTCAGTTGGTTAAGCATTCTATTCTTGATTTTGTCTCAGGTCATGACCTCAGGGTCGTGAGACAGAGCCCCATGTCAGGCTTGGTGCTGGACATGGAGCCTGCTTGGGATTCTCTCTCTCCCTCTATCCCTTCCCCTCCTCTCTCCCTCTTTCTAAAAACAAACAAACAAAGAGTACACTTATGATGAACACTGAGTAATGTATAGAATTACTGAATCCTTATATTGTACATCTGGAACTAATATGACACTATGTTAATTACACTTCAATAATTAAAAAAAAAGGAAGAATGCACTTCTATGAAGCAATCTCTGCCACTTCCTAGCTGTGCAGCCTCAAATAAGTCTCTTAAGCTCTTTGATTCTCAGCTTCCCCTGTGTTAAATGGTATTAATAATAGAACCTATCCCATTGGGTATATGAGGATTAAATGATTTGTAGATTCAAGTCTCTGAGTGCAGGACCTGGTCCACAGTAGGAACTCAATACATAGGGGCTTAATAAAGGCTGATCAGGTCAGAGCATGGAGAAAGGGAGTGGGTTTGTGAGTTAGGACAGGGCTGGAGGGAGCTGAGGGAGTGATTTTTGTCTGTCTGTTCCCACCCTTGGTTCTACTTGGGAAAACAGAGGGGTGAAGGTAACAGGAAAAGGGGTCACGTCCTTGAGTAAATTGTCTATTGTTGCCCAGATGTCACTCTGGTAACAAGGAAACCCCCTGAAATCTGCATGTCCACAGCTCCAGATATGACTCTCCAGGGCTTTTAGCAGTAAGTCAGGGGTTCCAAGAAGTAGCCAGGAATGAGGCCATCAGGAATGGGAACGTTTATTTCTTTGGGAGTCTTGCTCTTTGGATGTTCTCAGAGTTCTGGATGAACCAAAGTGATCTCCAGGCTAGAATTTGGTGCTGGAAGGCAGTCTCCATTCCACCTTGCCCATGTTTACCTTAGACTATCATCGGGCAAGATGCCAACTTTCCTATTCAATCAACTGATTAGACTCGGTGACGTTTATAAATAGCTTCTGGAGACCCTTTCTGAAACTCCCCTTAGGACTTCTAAACTCTCCTTAATAAGGACAGATTGCAAGATGCGGGGCTCGATCCCAGGACCCCGGGATCATGACCTGAGCCGAAGGTAGACGCTTAACGACTGAGCCACCCAGGCGCCCCCTGATTTTGTTTTTAAATAATTCCGTTGGCTTCTGGGTTGAGATTAGGTTGAAGGGGGCAAGAGTATAGTAAGAAATCCAAAGAAGCTAAGTGACAAGGACAATGAAATATGGTCATGCAACCTTTCAAGCTGTCCTAGACACACAAGAAGACATTCCCATTCTCTTTTGCAGTGAGGTTAGCATGACGTGACCGGGTTTTATTCAGATGTGATGGCACCATTTCCACACCTGCCCTAAAATCTGACATATGATACTCTAAACTTTGCCGCTTCTGTAGCCCTCATGAAGACCCCATGTTGAGAAGAGAAGAATTGTAAGATGGAAGGGGCCTGGGTTCTCAATGACAGTGTGGAGAAGGGCTGCTTCCTCCCACAACAATCACACTGCACTGTGTGACTTGATTATGTTTGGAAACTATGAAAAAGAACAAAGAACATTTTTTTTTCTTAAATTCCCAGTCCCACTCTATTTCTTTCAGCCTTGCTACTAGTGATGGTTTCGATTCACTTCCTGTTTTGATTTTCTAAAACAAGAGTGTACTGTACTGATTAGTAGTACCTTTCCTCCTCGTCTCAATAACAGCTGCTCAAAATCACACCTAGGTACTATCATTCTTCTAACATCACAGCATGCACCACTGACCTGACACACTTAGGGCAGACTCTAAATCACTGCAGTGTGGGATGTGGAAAATAAGACAAGAAGACCACAACAAAAATAATTAAAATTAAAACAAATTTCCCTTTTCTTTTTTTCTTAAAAAGATATTAAATTTGTGGCAGGGTTTTCTTGAACATTTTAATATTTTTACTATTCGTTAGAATTTTTTAAATAGAGCATGATTTACTATGCCAAACCCTGAAAAATATTTAAACTCCCCACCACTACACTGTCTGCCTATCTCTCTTCTCTCTAGCTCTCCATCCATCCACCTACCTATTTATCTCCTTTTATCTTCCATCAATTTTGTGATGTTTTATAAAATACCATTTATTAGAAGATTCTTTAAGATTTCATTTATTTATTTTAGAGAGAGAGAGCATGAGCAGGGGAAGGGGCAGAGGGAGAAGCATACTCTCCGCTGAACAGGGAGCCCGACCCTGGGATCATAACCTGAGCCAAAGGCAGATGTTTAACCAACTGAACCACCCAGGTGCCCCATTTATTAGAAGATTCTTAGAGTCAGAAATCTAACTGTCCTTATTATGCAAAGAGTGAACTTTGTCCAAAGATACTAGCGTAGTCTCTCTTTGGACATAGGAAAGGTACGGTCCCTCCCTCTCTAAAAAAAGAAAGGGGAGGCCTGGGTGGCTCAGTTGGTTGGGTGTCCAACTCTTTATTTTGGCTCAGGTTATGATCTAGGGGATTGTGGGGTCAAGCCCTGCATCGGGCTCCATGCTGGGTGTAGAGCCTGCTTAAGATTTTCTCTCCCTCTTCCTCTGCCCCTCCCCACCCCCTCTCTATAAATAAATAAATAAATAAATAAATAAATAAATAAATAAATAAATA
>NW_023270433.1:18308997-18321138 GCF_011800145.1 Mirounga leonina | reverse complement strand
ATAAATAAATAAATAAATAAATAAATAAATAAATAAATAAATAAATAAATAAAATGCCTCATCAGTTTCTTTAGTTTCTCCAGAAGGCTAAAGGTTAAGGAGGAGGGAACTATAGCATCATCTCCTCTGACTAATGGGTGAATAAACTCAGAGAAGTAACTTGAGCATTACCATCCCACACTACCAGGCAGAGCCTCTCTAGATGTGAGGGACAGAAGGCCTCACCAAGACCTTCCACATCACTGCAGATGCTGCCACTTTTGAAGCTGGTGAGGACAGAGGCTGACACTACAAAACCAATCCAGAGCAACTGAGAGAAGTACAAGGGCCTGGATGTTTAGGAAAACCACCCTGGATTCAGCCAGAACTGGGTGTGGAGCCTACTCTTGTCACCTTCTAGATGTAGCCCTTGACAATGCTGCTTACTCTGTGTCCTTAAATACCAGAACTGGCTATAAGACATTTAGCACAATACTCTTTGGCTGATAGTGAGTACTCAAGCTGTAACCACAGTGGTTATTCCAGTGCCACTAAAAGGTCTCCTGATTCAGAAAGGAAGATCCCAAGGGCATTGTTGGTCCATTTATAGATCTGTAAAACATCACATTTACAAGCCCAGCATCTGCTAAATGCTCTCAACAGGCAGTGATTGTGGGTCCTCATTGCTGAAGGTCAGAACAGAGCTAGGCAAGGGAGATTCTTCAGGGGTTCAGATAAGAAGGGTGTGCTGGTTCCTGAAGGCAGAGAGGGGACCACCCCTGGCCACCTCCTAACTCTGCTAGTCTCCTTTCATGTAAGTGGGTGCCTGTGTGGGGGAGAGAGCAGCAGCCTGGTCCTCTCCCCACATCTCCCCACCGCCTACCATGGCCAGGGACAGAGAGATGACAAGACAGACATGTGAGAGCCAAAACAGTACGGAATATGATGGACACTGCTCACTTATCTATTACAGGTAGTCCGATGAGTTTGCTATCAGAGGCTATGCAAAAAACCAGAAAACAAAACCTACAACAACAACAACAACAAAAAACCCCCAAAACCCCACTGTTTTTCATCTTCATCTGGTAAGCTCTTTATGGTGTCAGAAACAACTTGCCTCAAAGAAGATTTCGTGTATTGTTACCTCTTGGAGGGAATAGAGGGGTTTCCATTGGATCTGCCAGGTAGGTTGGTGGAAGAAGAAGGGGAATTAATTATAAGCTTGTGCTCTGTGCTGCACACTCATGGGCATCTTACATTATTTCATTAAATCTTTACAAAAGGTGGCTACCCCCTTTTTAGGGATAAGGGAAGTGCTTTTAAAAAAATTGCATAGCTAGAAAGTGTTAGAGCCCAGAATCTACCCAGGATTGTCCACTCCAGTCTCTTAACCGCCCTCATCTCTCCATTGCATCTCCAGATCTAAGGTAAAGGCTGTGGCATGTGAGGCTGTTGGGTGCTTGCTGTTAGGACCCAGGAGAGAGGCCCCACCTCCAGAGAGCTGGTGTCTGGCCTTAGGCTGTGTAGGAGGAGAAAGTGCACATCTGTTAGTCTTCAGCACACAATGCTGAAATTCTTGTAAGGAGTCTGGTTGGAGCTGGTGTTCTTCCCTGTGTGTGACCTCAGGCCAGCCAGCGGCCAGCAAGAAAGAAACACACCGAGTGAGGTTCCCAGGGAAGCCACTGATGAAAGACTAGTCTTTCCCAGAATTGGTCCTCCTGCCCAGCCTCCTGTGGAAGGAATGGGGTAAAGTGAGGGCAGAGGGACGGTCTAGACAGTTTCTTGCTGATACCTCCTACAGGGAGGAAGATCTGTAAATTATCAGGCAGGACCCTACTATAAAATGGAGGAGAGGATTTTTATTCTCTCTGATTAATTCCCAGGCTGCAGAGGGGCTTGATGGTATACCCGGCTTAATAACAGTGTTTTAAAATTGTCATCATTTCAACCTGTGAGGCAGATAGGATCATCCCCATTTTACAGAGGAAAAGAGACAAACCCAGGGCCCAGAGATATTTGCTTGTGAATCTCCTATAAATGTCAGACTAGAATCCAAGTCTCCTGATTCATGGGCCAGTGCCTTTCCAACATGGAATCTCTGCAGTCAGAGGTAATAAGAGATCAAAAGGCTCTCCTTGTTCGAGACTTGAACAAAGGCTCAGGGAATGAGCTTTCAGCTAGTGGGCAGTTAATTCTAGTCTGATATTTTAAAGGGTTGCAAATGGTTCACAATTTATGAGTTTCTCTTCCTTGTATTCTAAGAAGTGGATAAACATTCTGACCTTGCTTACCTCAAATGCAGGATCAAAACCTTACTTCAAATGCAGGACCAAAACAAAAAAACTATGCCTGATTATGCTTTGGGAGGAGACATGAGAATCACACATATATAGGTAGGGTAGTTCAGTAATTAATCAAATCTTCAGAGGTCAGAAGCTCACAGTATTGGCCATCCACAGTTTAACTATAAACTCAGACATTTGAAAAGGCTCCTGAAAATGGAAATACACTTGTCAAAAAGTTATAGCTCCCAAACAATGTGCTTTGCTGCCCAGGGCAAGCTGTAGTCTGTGGATTATCACAAGGTTTTACACAAAGAAGCCTGACGAATATTTGTAGATGGAATTTAATGAATGAAGGCACAAAACCTCTGGCTCCTCTGCCAGGTCTCATGAAAGCTTATTAAATACACTTTATGTAGCAAGCTTCGTTATTTGCTTCTCTCTGCGTCCCCTTCTCTCTCTTTTTTTATCCCCCCAGCAGATTAAATATAGTGATTTAGAAAAGGAAGAGGAGTTGGCAGAAACAGTGAAATGTCAATAGAAGACTTGACAGCTTGAGAATAGGGGAGGAAAAAATAAAAGCAAAGCAGACAAAGAAGCTCACCTCCCCCACAATATAACATTGGGTTGCTGAACTGACGAAAAATTAAACAAGTTTAGGATCATCAGAGACGTGCACAGACTATTCTAGACTGATGTTTGCCTACAATAATTTACTTAAAAATGTTTGACACTTTAAAGAGGGTGTTAAGCCTCAGTTATCACTTAATAGAAAGGCCTCTTTCTATGAGAAAGGATGCTTGAGCTTCCTCTGTGCATTTTACTGGGCTTCCCTCTACATGTATAATTTGGAACCATGGAAGACCCATATTTATCATCTCTCTGGCATGCTTTACACCCTGACATTGTTTTCTATTGTAGATAATATGGTGAATTTGCAGTCAGAGGCAATGCAAAAAACAAAACAAAACAAAACAAAACAAAAAAACCCTCCAAACCCCAAAACACAACAACAATCAAAACCCTCTTTTTTATCTCATCCCTTTAAGTCCATCATGGTGCAACTGTCAGAAAGCACTTACCCCAAAGATTTCCTTTATTACCAGCTTTCATAGCAAATGAAGTTGGGTTTACCATTGTCTATCCTGGCTTCAGGATCTGGTTTTACATCCTTTATTCCTTTTGTGATAAACAAAATACAAAAGCAAAAAAAAAAACAAACCAGCAAACCAAAAACACAAATAAAGGAACAGACATGACTTATACATAAAGATTATATGTAGATAAATAGATAGATAGATAGATACAGATATAGATACAGATATGGATATAGAATAATGGCTGTTGGCAATGAATGATGAGCAAATTGTCTGAAGAACACAAAAGATAGAAAGAAGCCCTGTTTCCATGCTGGGCTCTTCCTGATTCCTAAGTCCATCACATGTATTAATTGGTCAGTTTCTGTCCACCTGCAAAGCCTTGAGATCAGCTGAGACAGAAATTCAATGTGTGGTTCTAATCTTTCCCATGAATAAGTGGACCAATGACACTCTAGTGGACCAGTGGGGGCCATAATAGATTTACTGTGCTAAGCCACAAGGGTTTCTTGAGAGTTAATCACAAGAAGCAATGTTTAATATTGTCAATAATGGACATAATGATGGAATAATAATGTCAACAGTGAAAATAATGATGACAATAATAAATGAGAATTACCTTCTATGAGACCTCTGGGGTTTGTCTGAAAGTACCCTGATCACTTTACCTGCATTCTTGCAATTAATCCTCCCAAGAACACACTGAGAAAGAAGCCATGAGCTGCACATCATTGATCTGGACACTGAGATTCAAGGAGATTAACTCAAAATCCCAACTCACACAGGAAGCGAGTGATGGGGCTAGAAAATTCAACTCTAGATGTGTCTGTCTTCAAACTCTAGTCCCCCTCTTTGCCTCGTCCTCCCCCTCCTCCACCTCCATCTTCTCCATCTTCTTCTTCTTCTAATCTTTAAGGCTAGCTAACTCCATAGATACCCTCTTTGATCCATTGCATCCTAATACATTTTTTCAGGACTAAAAAGATTCAAAATAGCAACATAAGTTTATAAGCATCCACTTTTATAAGGCACCATGGCATAAAAACTCACAGTTTACAAAAGAATGGAGGAAACAGGCATGTATTTACTAAGTGCCTATGATGAATCAGGCACTATATAATAGTATTTTATTATATTCCTCTTAATTTTCTCAACCACAGGACACGTTTCATTCTCATTTTACAAATGAAGGGACTAACACACAAGCAAGTTTAAGGAAGAAGCTTATCTATAATCACACATCCAGTGGAAACTATGACTTGGCTGAATATTCACCAATCCAGGCAAGGTAGTTGGACCAAGCCATATACAACCTGAACCTCCAAGACATCAGGGCTTGGAGAGCCCCTGTGCTCAGGTGCATGCCCAGCCTGAAATGGAGCATTTTCCAGACATTCTTGTACAGCATGTGGAAAGTATACATTTTGGGCACTTTGATGATAGTCATCAAATATGTACAGGAGTGTAGACATTGATGAAACAATTATATTTTTATCAGTGATAGGACAGATGCTAAAATGCACATATGCAGTGATCCTCATTGTACATGCTTTCAAAACTCATAATAAAAAAGAGTAATAAAAGTGAAAAGTTAAGTATCATAAGTAATATCATTAGTAAAACATTGTTGTGGCCATACAATAGAATAAAATGCAGCTATTAAAATGATGAATTGCATTTAAATTTATTGACATAAAAAGCTGTCTAATATGCAGTCCAGTCAAAAAGCACTTCAAAAATTATGTATGAGATGCTAAATAAACCCCTATCTCTGAAATGGAACTCCCCCTTCCTGAAATACATACAGTCCTAGAAAAAACAACTTTAATTCTAGTTTGCTGTAGATAGTAGAAAAAAGGATAATTTTATTTCCTTCTTCAAATTTTCCTGAATTTTCTGAAGTCTATTTTGCAATAATAACAACTCACCTTGGTTGAGTGCTTATGATGTGAAAAATAACTTATCTACATTACTTTCCTCGTCGCAATGACACTAACACAATAATCCCACTTTACAGATACGCAGTTGGAAGCTCAGAGAGGCGCATCATTTGCCTAAGGGAGTGGCAGAGCTGAGATTGAAGTAGATTTTCTGCTTCTACCAACATATTCTCCTAGCTATAATTCTGTACCACAATACATATGTAACAATTTTGTTATTATAAAACAACACTTGTAACTATAATAATAATTTAGAATTTTTGCTTTCTAGAAAATGCACAATTATCTGCATTCTGCACAACCTATTAAACTGCATTCCAACTCTCATTATTTTAGGGCTCAGCCATTCTTTATTTTCAGGTGCTTCCTTTTCCTTTATTTAAAAAAAAAATTAACATATAATATATTATTGGTTTCAGAGGTACAGGTCTGTGATTCATCAGTCTTATATAATACCCAGTGCTCATTACATCACATGCCCTCCTTAATGCCCATCACCCAGTTACCCATTCCCCCCACCTTCCTCGCCTCCAGCAACCCTCAGTTTGTTTCCTATGTATGATAAAGAGGCTCTTATGTTTTGTCTTCCTCTCTGGTTTCTTTTCCTTTATTTCTAATAACATGCCTTCCAATAGATGGTTAAAATAAATACTGTCTAATGTTTCCTCAACTCCTGAGAAAGATTGTTTCACAGGAATTATTAGTATACAAGATGCCATGGGACTTCCAGAGGTAGAGTCTGCAGGGCTGGGGTCGGCGACACCCAAACCTCACAGAATATCGATAAGGGAAGAACGAGGCAGCAAAATTCTAGGTCCACCACTCTATCTTTTGTTCTTGGATTGTACTCACAAATATGTCTCTGTTCCTGGCCATCAGGCCCTATACTTTTCCTATCCAGTAACCATGTAGGATTCCATGGTTCAAACACTATAATAACCTGCAAACTCCTTGAAAGCAGTAGCCTTGGGCTTGAGGAAATCTTGCCAAATCAATATCCCTAGCCCCTGCCAGCACTCCCCACCCCTGCCCATCCACACCTCTCCCTGCCCCCCACTCTCCTTCCACAGTTGACCACACTGTGCTGAGAAACAAAACAAGCTCTTCAGTTCCACCCAGCCTTTTAACAATCAAAGAGGAACGACTGTAGTCAACTACAGGATAAATAAAGGGATTCCTAAGGCCATAAGTGCAGCATGACAAATTAGCAAGCACATGGCCCTAGGACAGCAGGGAGCTAGCTTCCCACCCAGGCTGAATCACCAGCTCACTGTTGGGAACAATTTATTTGATGCAAATGAAAAACCAAACATTTATAAATCAGTTAAACAAGAAGCTTAGGGAGAGGGCTTCTGGGATTTGGGGGGAAAAAAAAAGATTTTATTCTCCATGGGAATTAGAGGATTGGAAATCTGTCAGGATTTGGGACATGCACACATCTGGTGTATATTGCTGGGGCAGTTAGTTGCTTAAAAAAGCCTTGACCAGTGTGAGGCTTTTGTTTCCAGGCCTTGCTCCCCCATCTTCCCAGTGCTTTTCTTCTGATGTCAGAAGGGCACATTGAAACTGTCGATTCTACCTCTTCATGCCCTCTCCAAAGTCCATCCCGTTGCTTGGACAACTATGTGCAATAGTCAGTGAACGAATTTTCCTGCTTCTTTGTAAAAATGAACATTTTATTTTAGAACAGTGTTAAATTTACGGAACAGTTGCAAAATACAGAGAGTTCCTGTAGATTCCTTACCAAGCATCCCCTAAGGGTGCATTTGCCAAAACTAAGAAACTGATATTGGTGCATTACTATTAACTGAACTGATACTGGTACATTACTATTACCTGACTTGGTTCAGATTTGACCAATTTTTACACTGAAGTCTTTCTTCTGTTCCAGAATCCAGTTCAGGATAACACATTACACTGTCCTGTCTCCTTAGTCTCCTCATGGAACTAAGTGTCTAAGTCTTTCCTTATTTTTCACATCTTGACAGTTTTGAGGAGTACCTGAGGTCAGGTATTTTGTAGAATGTCCCTCATTTTGTGTTTGTCTGATGTGTGGCCTCCTGATTCAACTAAGGTTATGGATTTGGGGTAAAAATTCCACAGAAATGAAGTTCCCTTTTTATCACACCATATCAGGAGGTATTTACTACAAGCATGGCCTATTGCCCTTGTCTTAGTCTGTTTAGAATGAAGGATAGTCGGAAGAAAGCCAGGCAGGAACAAGGGGCCCAGCCCTAAGAGGAAATCACCCTTAAAAGAACTTTAAAAGGCCCAGAAAGGAGCACTCCACTCTTTCCCATGTGAACAACTATCTGATAGGTAGATGAGCACATGGACAAAAACCTCCTTGGGTGACAGGCTCAAGGAGGGTTAATCAGATTAAAACAGCCCGCCTGCCAACAAACCATAAAAACCCCTAGACTTAGAAACTCTGGTGGCAACCCTCTTGGGTCCCCTCCCTCTTGGGAGCTTTGTACTATCCCTTAATAAACTTTTACTATTGCTCAATAAACTTTGCTTTGCTGCCCACAACTCTTTGTCTGGTCTACCTCGTCATTCTTCCAAGCGGTGTGACCAAGAACCACGGGCACTGAAGGAAAAGAAATCCTGTAACATTTGGGCTTCCATAACAGAACATCCTAGAGCAGGTAGCTGATAAACAACAGAAATTTATTTTTCACAGTTCCGGAGGCTGAAAGCCCAAGATCAAGGTGCTACTAAATTCTACAGGATTTGGCCCCACTTTCTGGTTCACAGACAGCTGTCTCCTCCCATGGAAGGGAACTCCCTGGGGTCTCTTTTATAAGGGCACTAATGCCATTCATGTGGGCTCCGCCCTCATGACCTAATCATCTCTCAAAGGCCCTACCTCCAAACACCACCATATTGAGGACTAGGTTTCAACATATGAAGGTTGAGGTGATACAAACATTTAATCTATAGCAGTTGGTAACATTAACCTTGATCATTTGGTTAAGGAAGTGTTTTCCAGGTTTCTCCCTGGTAAAGTTACTATTTTTCCCCTTCTCCATACACTCTGTATGTGATCGGATCACTAAGGACAGACCACATTCAAGGTGGTGCTGGAGGCGTGGAAGTCGGGGTTGGAACTGACTACTTCTACTTTTGACCCAATGCAAATCCATTATATACACCAAGTGAATAAAAAAAAAAAGAGACCAGCCAACTCTCTCACCTGACACTTTTCAATGGCTTTTTACTGTTCTCAGGAGAATTATCTTACTCATTCTGCTATCATTTACCTGGGGGCTGCTGTAGAATTACTTGATAATGAAGTTAGTTCCCTCTATTAACACTTCCTATAGATGGAGTTCTTCTTCATAGAGATTATAAAGATAATTACAAATTATCATAGCTTGTCATTCTTTCATTTTTTATAAATATTTTTGTTCTGCTTTTTTTTTAAAGATTTTTATTTATTTATTTGAGAGAGAGTAAGAGCGAGAGGGAGAGGGAGAGGGAGAGGGAGAAGCAGACTTGCTGCTGAGCAGAGCGCCTGACGGGTGACTTGATCCCAGGACTCTGAGATCACGATCTGAGCCGAAGGCAGATACTTAACCAACTGAGCCCCCAGGAGCCCCATAATTTGTCATTGTGTATTTATTTATTTAGTCTGCCTCCTCCACACATCTATAAGAATCATGTAGTCAGGGCCAATGTATCCTCATTAGTTATAAAGCTCTTAGTATAAACAGGTTTCTTATACATAGGCAACAGAAACCAAGTCTGGCGATTAAGCAGGAACAAGAATGGTGCTAGAAAATCATGCTTAGGCCTGAACTTTCAGAAAAAAGTGTTCCAAACCATGTTGCAGAACTGGGATGATAAGCATACCTCTGTCCTTGCTACTGTCCTAGTGAGTACTCTGTAAAGAAAACCACCAGACTTGATCTTGAAAAAAAATCCTACTACCAAAAGCTGGGTGCCTCTGAGACCACCCTGCAGATAAAAAGGATTCTGAGTGGTGCTTCCTTCCATAGTTGCTGAATTGCCAATCAAAGTTTAATAAGGGTGAATCTCACTGGTAGAGCCAGATGACCTGAGGGACTGAATTCATTTCATTCCACCTTTGTGAGATAGGGTTCAGAAAGTTAGAAATTCCTAAAAATGTAAGGTGGGAGTTTAACAGTGACTGGTAGCAAGAATGTATAAAAAATGTCCCATTCACTAACATGTCATTGATTCTCAATATCTGTCCAAGGAAGGAAGGAAGGATTATAGGACTGTCAGACTTAGCAAATATAAATATAGAATGCCCAGTCTGATTTGAATCTCAGATTGAACAATGAGTAATTTTTTTTCATACATCTCATGCAATATTTGGCAATACTTATACTCAAAATTTATTTGTTGTTTACCTGAAATTCAGATTTAACTAGGTATTCTGTATTTGATCTTGCAACCACAGGAAGGAAGGAAAAAGGAAGGAAGGAAAGAAAGAAGGAAGGAAAGAAGGAAGGGAGAGGGGGAGGAAGGGAAGAAGATATGAATCAGGCTACCTTAAGTTTGCACTACTTGACTTTTGATTCATTTGACTCCAGTTTTACCAAGAGAACATATGTCTATAATTTGACATTTCATGAGGAATTAGCCACTGGGAAAGAATAAGCTGGTCAGACTGCCTGGAATTTCTTACTGTTAACTGTCAAACTGGCTTTTGAAGATGTGGTGTACCCGTTAGCCTGGTACTGGGAAGGAATGTACTGACTTCAGGGATAGTCATATTCCAGTCCATGTGACAGTTAGATTTCACAATATAAATTAATCAATTACAATTCCAACTTTATATCCCATTCCTGAGAGTTCAATTACTGTGATGCCAACCTTGAGAGATGAATTCAGTCTCCATGGGTATGCTCAGGGTGGCGAACGCAAGGTTCTGTAATTATATTGGCCATGTTTTATTTCTCAAACGGAATGACAGGTAATATGGGTGTTAATTATTTTATTCTTTGTAACATTTTATATATCAAAATATTGTATAAGGTATTTTCAAACAAAAAAAGGATGGATTTGCTTTTAGAACATATTTGCTTGAGCCCAGATTACCCTACTGTGCCATTTTCTTCTGCTTTATCCTGCAACATTGAGTTAAGCAGATGGTTTCCAGTTATATCGCATTATTATGCTACCTCCTTTACATTTCCATGCCTTATGCTTTGCCTTTTGTCTTGGAAAGCCTTCGTTTATCTTTTTTCCAGTCACTCCTTACTTTCTTAAGATAACCCACAATCATCAAAGAAGACAATGCAGGTTTTTTTTTTCTTTTTTTTCCTGCTGGCAAGCCTTCTTTCAATCTTCCCTCCTACCACTCATTGGAGAAGGGTCTACTTCTGCCCCTGCCTTATTTCTATCTCTCTCAGTAGGCTGTATGAGGTCCTTTGTTGCTCCCACCACACTATTCTGTGATTATCTTTTTACAGGTCTGTCTTGCCACCAATTGTAAACTCCTTGAGAGACGGACATAAGCCTTATTCACTCCTCTACCTCCTGAATTTAGCAATATGCCTAAATCATGTTTACCCAACTGGACTGACCCTAGGAAATCCTTTCTCTTAGCCTTGGTTTATAAACTCCACTATAAAATTGCTGCACGCGCGCGCGCGCACTCTCTCTCTCTCTCTCACACACACACACACACACACACACACACCAGTCTAGAGTAAAAATTTCTGCCTAATCAGTTGCTTAAAGCAAAGCTCGCTTTTCTATATTTCCAAAGCTGCAGGGTAAAACCAAGTTCCTACTTTCAACAGTGAGAAAACTAAGACCCAGAGGGGGGAGAGTAACCTGTATAAGATCATTCAGGAGTGCGTGTGGGGGGAGGTGACTCAGAGCCAGAACTCAGGTCTCTCCCAGTCATACCTGTTGCTAAGTGATGCTAAGCAGGTTGTCAAACTTCCTGGTTTCTCTGATTCTTCAGAGAAGTTATGTGAAGTGGCTCTCCCTGGCACAGCCCCTTGGCTAAACCAGGTCAGACCACCAAAGAGCAGCTTGTAGAAATGTCCATAGTCCGTAGCTATTAGCACAGAACTTTTGCACTTCCTACTGCCTGGCCCACCTTAGCAGCCCTGCTTTGTTCTGGTCAAAAGTCTCTCTGGCAGACCCAGTAAGTAATATCTGTGGACTCTTTGAAGACTTTTTCCCTAGAGCCTCGTTAGGCTTGGCTACTGGAAGCCTTGGCCAAGGTCATCCTTTCCACATTTGCTGACCTGAGGTTATTTGGTGTGAATGGAAACCAGAGGAGCTGGCTCCCTAGAAATGCTTGTGAAAACACGTTGCTTTCTTTCCAAGCTGTGGATTCCATCAACTAACTGGAATGGCCTTCATGTATTTGGCATCAGATACAGGATTGCCCTCCCTCTGTCCCTTCAAAATACTGGAGGTAAGAATGCTTTATCCTCAGGCATTTCCAAGGCCAACCTGGAGGGAACATTCCAGTGTGGATTTCCCAGTCTCGTTGTCCTCTCTTGGAACCTGTAAACCTATTTATTGCCTGTGCCCATTGCTATGCGGGTAGCTGCATCACCAGTTTATCTCTTCTTCTTGCTTTCTTGCCTAGTTCTAGAGGGAAACTCCAGAATAACTCCATTCTTTTCCAGGTGGACCAGAATAAGCCTTCTCAAAGCTATAAGGACCTTTTGACTTCACCTGGGGGAACCCTTCATCTCTATAAATGGAGAAACAAACTGAACGGGAAGAACTTGATTAAGTACTCAGCATATTAGAACTGGGACAAAATTCAGGTTTTCTGGCTTCCTATCCAGGTCTTAGAACTTCAAGGAATTCTCAGACAACAAACAAAAATAAGGTCTCAAACAC